>NC_073381.1:91693705-91743705 GCF_028641065.1 Leucoraja erinaceus
CTAAGGCAGAGATAGATAGATTCTTGATTGGGGAGAAGGCAGGAGAATTGGGTTAGGAGGAAAAATCAATCAGCCATGATTGAATGGTGGAGTAGACTTGATGGGCCTAATTCTGCTCCTATCACTTATGACCTTGTTACATCCCAAAGATGTGCAGCTTTGTAGGTTTTAAGAAGGAACTGCAGATGCTGGAAAATCGAAGGTAGACAAAAATGCTGGAGAAACTCAGCGGGTGCAGCAGCATCTATGGAGCGAAGGAAATGGGCGACGTTTCGAGCCGAAACCCTTACTACGACCTTTGTAGGTTAATTGGCCTGTAAATTGTCCCTCATATGTCGGGAGTGGATGGGAAAGTGGGAGAACATAGAACTAGTGTGAACGGGAGATCGATGGTCAGCATGGACTCGGTGGGCCGAAGGGCCTGTTTCCGTGCTGTGTCTCTCAATCGGTCAATCCCTCTTCTCTCAGCCAATGGCAATTAACCCTGGGAGACTGACTCACTCGCTTTGTAAATCTTTATATTTTCTAAGCAGACCACATCTCCCCCTGCCCAGTCTTGCACCCATGCAAGTCTTGCATCCATGTCTGCCAATTGGCCACGCCAGCGTTTATGTTAGCCGTCGCCAGAATAAACTATGTCCAAAATCAGCGCCACATGGCTCTGCCCACCAAGCGGCTCGGCAATTTTTTTTAGTTTAGAGGTGCAGCGGAGAAACGAGCCCTTCGGCCCACCGAGGCCGCGCCGACCAGCGCTCCCCGCACGCTAGCACTATCCTACACACACCAGGGACAGCTTACAATTTTTTACCGAGGCAAATTAATCTACAAACCTGCACGTCTTTGGAGTGTGGGAGGAAACCGGAGCACCCGGAGAAAACCCACGCAGGTCACGGGGAGAACGTACAGACAGCGCCCATCGTCAGGATCAAACCCGGGACTCTGGCGCTGTGAGGCAGCAACTCTACCGCTGCGCCACTGTGCCGCCCACGTGCGCTCCATGCCACATCGTCAGATACTTCCAGAAGAAGTTGATGTTATCTCCAACTCACTGAGACTTTGACTTGTTTGCAAATGCGTTCAGTTTTGGTCGCGCTGCTACAAGAAGTAGGTCGTTCGGCTGGAAAAAGTGCAGAGAAGATTTACGAGGATGTTGCCAGAACTCAAGGGCCTGGGCTACGGGGAGCGGTCGGGCAGGCTAGGATTTACTTCTTGGAGCGCAGGAGGCTGAGGTGATCTTATAGAGGTGTATAAAATCACGAGGGGAATAGATGTGCTTTTTACCCAGAGTAGGGGAATCAAGAAACAGGGGATATGTTGAAGAAGAGATGGGAAAGATTTGATAGGAACCTGAGGGGCACCATTTTCACTCAGAGGGTAATGGGTGTATGGAACGAGCTGCCAGAGGAGATAGTTGAGGCAGGTACTATAACAACATGTAAAAGACACTTGGACAAATACATGGGTAGGAAAGGTTTGGAGGGATATGGATCAAGTGCGGGCAAATGGGACGCTCTTAAATGGGGCATTTTGGTCACATTGATGGGCTGGGCTGAAGGGCCTATTTTCACACTGTGACCCTATAACTATGATAGAGTCCTGAGATTATCGGTTTCTTGTGATGGGCCTGTAAAAACAATTTTGAGAAAAATATGTAGATCGCAAATGTTACACCTCAAGATGAAGCTGTTCATATTTATATTTCAAAAATAAACTTCATGTAGACAATGTATGTAGTGTTTTTGTACAAACCCTGTGCAGAAACAGTTCATACATTGTCTCGAGACTGAGGAAATTCTGCATGTCTACAGTCACTCTTCCATACATCTACAGATGCTCCATAGTTATGGCCCTGTCCCACGGTGCAAGTCCACCCACAAGTTATCCCGAGTTAAAGAAAAAAATCTAACTCGTGGTTTTCTACGAGATTCCAAGTTTATGTTCACGAGTTTCAACGGGTTCCCACGTGTATGCGTAGGTTTGCCGTTTACTTCTCATTTCTGCGATGTACCAAGTTCCTCTCCCGAGTTACTCTTGAGCCAACGACTACCGACGTGTGGAAAAACCATCACATGGTAAAAATGATGTCATGCAGTTTTTTCTTTCACTATAAAAAGCCTCGCATGTTTAAATTTCTTAGGGTTCTGGAATCGAGGGATATGGGGAGAAAGCAGAAACAGGGTACTGATTTTGGATGATCAGCCATGATCATATTGAATGGCAATGCTGGCTCGAAGGGCCGCATATGATCAAAGGTATCAAAGGTATTTTATTGGTCACATTCACATACACCCAGGTGTAGTGAAGTGAAATGCTTTTTGCCATTTTGCAGCACACAAAAAAAGAATACAGACATAACACCAATGAGAGTCTTAAACACATAGAACATCCCCCCCACAATGGCTCCCACCATGAGGGAAGGCACAAAGTCCAGTCCCCAACCCCAGTTCACCCATAGTCGGGCCCATTGAGGCCTCCACAGTTGCCTCTACGGAGGCCCGATGTTCCAGGCCGTTCTCACCGGGTGATGTTGCTCCGTGTCGGGAGAGTCCTCCCAGCGGCCTGGGAACCCTGGAACGGCCGCTTCCGTACTGGAGGCCGCGGCTTCTGAAGCCGACAAGGCCGCGCCGGTTGGAGCTCCACAACTGGCGATCTCGTCTAGAGATCCCAGGCTCCCGGTGTAAAGTTCAGCGCCACCGCCCGCAGCTGGTCGCTCCACAGTCCTGCAGTTCCGCGATGTTGTTCCCGGCGGTCTCAGCTCACCAGAGTTCCAGCGCGGCAACCCAGGCAAGGCATCGCCCGCTCCACGATAGCGCTCCAGCGCTGTGCCGCCGCTGAAGCCGAGGTTCTGGGCGGTGCCCCGACAGGAAACGCCGCTCCAGGCCCGCTGGTAGGCCGCGAGGACGGGTCGAAGCTGCAGCCCGGAGAAAAGCTGCCTCTCCGACCAGGTAGGGACCCTGAAAGGTAGTTTCCCCCGTCTCCCCCCCCCCCCCCCCCCCACATAAAAAAGTCTAGACCTCCAAACAAAACACTTAACTAACTAAAAATAAAAATAAAATGGTGAAAAGACAGACAACTGCTGGCAGGGCAGCCGTGCACAGGACAGCGTCCCCTATGTTCAGATTTAACACCTCAGTCTATTAAAAAATTGAATTATCTCACTGAACGAAAACATGCAATATGTTTCCAGGCAAATATCCAGTGGTTGAGAATTAAAGAGCAGTCATTTTAAACGGGCGGTTGTAGTCAATAATACGGTAACCGAATGATATTTATTCATTGCTAGAGAGGACGATGTAAGCATAGTGAGGTTAGTGAGCAGCCTCTAACATTAAACGCTCTTCGTACTGTTCTGTTGTGTAGGAAGGAACTGCAGATGCTGGTTTACCCCGACGATAGACACCAAAAGCTGGAGTAACTCAGAGGGTCAGACAGCATCTCTGGAGAGAAGGAATGGGTGACGTTTCGGATCGCGATTCTCCCGGTTGCTACCTGGACCTACCTGATCTCCCGGTTGCCAAACACTTCCCATTCCCACACTGACCTTGTTTAAGAGGAAGGGTTTCGGCCCGAAACGTTGCCTATTTCCTTCGCTCCATAGATGCTGCTGCACCCGCTGAGTTTCTCCAGCTTTTTTGTGTAACCCACACTGACCTTTCTGTCCGAGGTCTCCTCCAGTCAGAGTGAGGCTATATGCAAATTGGAGGACCAGCATTTCATACTTCGCTTGGGCAGCTTACAGTGGTTTGGATACTGATTTCTCTCACTTCAAGTAACCCCGGCACTCCCTCTCTGTCTATCCCTCCTCCACCCAAGTCGCACCAGCTTCTCGTTTTCACCCAACGAACCGCGAACAATGGTCTCCTTTATCATGGTTACTTTTTTGCATTCATTGTTCTTTATCTCTCTACAATACATCATCATCCATACCTCTCGTTTCCCTTACCAGTCTGTCGAAGGGTCTCGACCCGAAACGTCACCCTTTCCTTCTCTCCAGAGATGCTGCCTGTCCCGCTGAGATACTCCATCCTTTTTGTGTGTATCGTCGCCCTTCTTCAGACTGTTCCGTTGCATTGGCTAAAAACGAACAATGTGACAGTACCGGCGACTTAATGAATGAAATGGAGACGCGGGGAATTAAACGGACTTGGAATAACTGGGGCGGTGGGGTTTTATCGAAAGGTGACTACATGAAATCGGTGGAAGGAAACGGGCCGGCGAGGATTTGGGTCAGGGTCCTTCTTCAGACTCCATGACCCGCTGTCAAATGGAGACATGGGGGACCACGTTGGGCGAAACACAAAGTGTTGGAGCAACTCGATGGGCCGAATGGCCTAATTCTGCTCCGATGACATGAACTCACGAAGTGTCGAAGTAAGCCAGCGGGTCAGGCAGCATCTGTGGAGGGAATGGATAGGCAACGTTTTGGATCGGGTCCCTTCTTTTCGAGCCGAATCAACGACGTCTGTCCATTCCCTCCGTTGATGCTGCCTGTCCCGCTGAGTTACTCCAGCGCTGTGCGAGTTCCTCCAACACTTTGTGTGTGTTTTATGATCATGATTCCAGCATCTGCAGTTTCTTGTCTCTACATAAACTAGGCCTCAGCAACACTGAGTGTACTAACTGGGAGATTATGTTGCTGCTGCCGAAACAACAGTTGGCAATGTATGCACGGTAGATGTCACATTGCGTAGGAAACGAGGTCTCCAGGGAGACAGACGCAAAGTGCTGGAGGAACTCCGCGGGACAAGCAGCATCTCTGGACATTTATAAAGCATTACATTTTAGGAACACAAGGAACTCAATACAGAGGCTGGTTTATGAAAAAAAAAACAAAGTGCTGGAGTAACTCAACGTGTCAGGCAGTATCTGTGGAGACCATGGACAGGTGATGTTTCGGGTGAAAGAAGGGTCTAAAGTTTGAAGAAGGGTCCCGACCCGAAACGTCACCTATCCAAGTTCTCCAGAGATGATTAGTCTTCAACATTTCACTTCTGGCACTCAGGCCTAACCCACGAGTTACTCACGAGTCACTACGGTAAACACACGGGCCTACTACGGTATTACAACGAGTTTAAACGTTTCAAATTTTTCCTTCAGGAGTAAATTTGACTTGTGTTGAAAAAATTTTCAACGTGTTTGAAAATTTTTCGCGAGTTAACAAGTTTCCCGAGTACCTGCCGTTAGCGCTACGAGTCGCTAAGTTACGTCCACGACTTCCGACGTTCCCGCCGCGTTAATTCTACGCGATTACCACGAGGTTGATTTGTGTTTAACTCTGGATCACTCGTGGGTGGAGGCGAACCGTGGGACAGGGGTTTAAGCATCACTGTCGGGTTACATCACAGTTTGGTTTGGGAACGGCTCTGCCCAACACCGCAAGAAATTACACAGGGAGTTGTGGATGTAGCCCAGTCCGTCACACACACAGGCCAGACTCCCCACCATCGACTCCATCTACACTTCACGCTGCCCCGGGAAATCAGCCAACACACTTGTCCCACCCCCGGTCATTCCTTCTTCTCCCCGCTCCTGTCCGGCAGAAGGTACAGAAGCTCGAAAGCGCGCACCGCCAGACTCAGGAACAGCCTCTCATCATTTTATATCCTTATATCAGGTCTCCCCTCAGCCTCCGACATTCCAGAGAAAACAATCCAAGTCTATCCAACCTCTCCATGTGGCTAATACCCCCTGATCCAGGCATCATTCGGGCAATAGACACTGCCTGCTCCATCACGGGTAGTGAACTCCCCACCATAAAGGCAGCCAGCATCACCAGAGACCCACATCACCCTGGACACTCTCATTTCCACTCCTGCCATCGGGAAGAAAGTACAGGAGCTTGAAAACCGTGACATTCAGGTTCAGGAGTAGTTTCTTGCGAGCATTAGTCATGCTCTTGAACACTGCACAACACTAACCTCAACTTCTATGGGAAAAAAAGACAGAAAGTGCTGGAGTAACTCTGTGGTTCAGGCAACATCTCTGGAGATCATGGATATGGGTGATGTTTCAGGTCGGAACCCTTCCTCCGGCTGATTGTGGGGGCGGGGGGGAAGGAAAGCTGGGAGAAAGGAGAACCAGGACAAAACATGGCAGGCAATACCTTGGTAAAGGTGAGGGGGGGGTGTGATCAGCAAATGGCCGGACAAAGGACAGAGATGAAAAGACGGAAGGTGTGAGACAAAAGGATTGAAGAGTTATGAAATGTGAAGCTAGAGGAAGGAATGTAGGTTGGGGGGGGGGGGGGGAGGAGAAATATGTGCGAGTCTGGGTGGGGCACATGGGGTATGAGGAAGGTAAAAAGGTGGTGGGAGGGAGGAAGGGAGAGAGGGGCGGTTTTATAATGAGCTAAAATAGGACACCTCAAATAGGGGGCGGAAATCGCTATCAAAACATGGGTGGGACACAATTTCTTGGCGGGCACGCGCACACACACAAACACAAACACGTGCGCAGGCATGCACACACACACACACACGCGAGGCTTCAGAGGCTTCGGCCGTGAGCCCTGTGGATGGAAACATCGGGAGGTGACCTGCTTGGTGACCGACTCCGAACTCCAGCAACAGCAGCTTCGTCCGCCCCGAATCGTGGGGCTTGAATCGGCCCGTTCACGGGACCTTTCATCACCCAGCGCAGCTTAAAATCAGCCGGCGGGGGTTTCAACATCGGGATCCTCGATCGCCTATATGCAGCAGATTGATTTTAAGCCACGAGCGGGCGATGAAAGGCCCCGCGAACGGGCCGATACAGCCCTTAGGAAGCATCTGATACCCACTTGAATCTTTCAAAAGCCAGCCAGGAAGCCCGTTTGACCAGATTCCTTTATGACCTGACCCCGTTTAAATCCGATACCCATTTAAATCTTTCCTATCCACCAATACATCCAATTAGTTCAAATGGAAATGGTAATTGTATCCGCATCTGACAGCTTTAGAAAGTCAAAACACAATTGGTGACACATCGTGTTGATACGATGTTAACAGAGACGTTTAACAAGCGCTTAACAGTCTTGCGGAAAGTGGAGATTTTAATCGTTTTTTTTCACTGAATTTCAAAATCCAGATTACAAAACATGTGGGGGGGGGTTTGTCCCCCACCTCTCTTAACATGGAGGGACGAGTCCCCCCCACCCCTCCCCAGGATTTCCCCCCATGCCTCAATGTTCCTACCGTTTGGTTGTAATCTACCCAAGCGGAATATGATTAAGAGTTGTATAAGAAAGAACTGCAGATGCTGGAAACATCGAAGGTAAACAAAAAATGCTGGAGGGTGAGGCAGCAGCTATGGAGTGAAGGAATTGGTGACGCTTCGGGTCGGGACCCTGAAGGTCAGAGAGCGTCACAGAGGTCAGGATCGAACCCGGGTCTCTGAAGAAGGGTCTCGACCCGAAACATCGGCAAATCCTTCTCTCCATAGATGCTGCCTCACCCGCTGAGTTTCTCCAGCATTATTCGTCTACCGAGCGGAACATGAGGTTTTTCTTCTCCAGTTTGCGTGTTACCTCACTTTGGCAATGGAGGTGGCCCAGGACAGAAAGATCGGTTTTTGGTGAAACGCGTGCCAAGTCTACGCCTGTTCTCAGCGATGTGCAGACAAGGGATGGAGTGGATGACCTCGTCTGCCATGTAGACTCACCGAACATTTGCACTCGGCCGAACAAAGGCCCATTGGATCTCCCGGTTGTCAGCCATTTTAAATCCTCTTCCGATTCCCACACTGAGCCAATTGGCCTACAAACCCGCACGCTGCCCTGGGCCTCAACCTAGACCCGGACCTAATCCTAAACCAGGTCCACGCCGACCATTTTCTCCTGGAAATTGCACTGGTTACCATCACATGACAGAGAACAAAACGCTCCACTATTTCACCATACATGCTGCCTGCTGCTAAGATCACATCCAGTTGTCATTCTATTGCCCCTGAGGACCATTTCAATGACGACTCACTGAACATCTGTCTCGGCCGAGAATTGTGGGGGGAATGATGAGAATAAGAGCTGGGATCTGCGCTCTGAGAACTCTTTAGGACCGCTGCTGTCTTTGGCAACCGTCCAGCCTTTTAACAAGATCCCCATGTACAAGATAGACACACAAAAGCTGGAGTAACTCAGCGGGACAGGCAGCATCTCTGGAAAGAAGGAATGGGTGACGTTTCGGGTCGAGACCCTTCTTCAGACTTGTACAAGAGGCGTGGTTGGAATTCCTGATGGGCAAGCTATGACAACTGCTGCTCAATCATAGGTAGCTGAGGATCACACAGCTAAATTAATCATCAATTAAATTAAATCAATCTTACTAAATCCAACTAAATTAAGCATCTAATTTCAAATAAACCTTGCTTTCCCCCTCTCTCCATCACTTCCTCCTTCCAAGTTCTCCCACCAGTCTCATAGTCTCTGACTACATTTTATCTCTGCTTGCTTTGTTGCCGCCTTCTCCCAGCTAACAATGATCTATTCTACATGTTCCTCCATCCCCTTTGTCCTGTTTTCACACCCTACAGTTCCATATCCATGCACCTCCCTCTCCCCTGACATCAGTCTGAAGAAGGGCCTCGACCTAAAACGTCACCCATTTCCTTCTCTCCGGAGATGCTGCCTGTTCCGCTGAGTTACTCCAGCATTTTGTGTCTATCTTCGATTTGAACCAGCATCTGCAGTTCCTTCCTGCTGCATAAATTCAGCTGTTCTATCCTACAGCAGAGTTAGTTCTCCAACTCTCACATATACTGGCCACAAGGTTGGGACTTTCTTGACAGGTCATAAGATCACAAGTGACAGGCATAGAATTAGGCCATTCGGCCCATCAAGTCTATTCCACCATTCAATCATGGCTGATCTATCTCTCCCTCCTAACTCCATATTCCTGCCTTGTCGCCCATGATAGGGTGGGGCAGAGGCACCAGTTGAAGCCAGACCATCTACCAGCTGGGGACAGAACCTGTCAACGATGTGGAGATCGACACAACATGCTGGAGTAACTCAGCGGGACAGGCAGCATCTCTGGAGAGAAGGAATGGGTGATGTTTCGGGTCGAGACCCTTCTTCAGACCAATCAGTGGAAAGAGAAGCCAGAGATATAGAGGGTGATGTAGAGAGATATAGAACAATGCATGAAAGATACGCAAAAACAAGTAAAGATGACAAAGGAAACAGGCCATTGTTAGCTGTTGCTAGGTGAGAACGGGAAGCTGGTGCGACTTTGGTGGGGGAGGGATGGAGAGAGAGGGAGTGCCGGGGTTTACTTGAAGTTAGAGAAATCAAATGTATACCTCAGGGTTGGAAGCTACCCAAGCGAAATATGCAATGCTGTTCCTCCAATTTGCGATTAGCCTCACTCTGACAAAGGAGGAGGCCATTCACTGTGTTATGGAGCCTTTGAGTTGTGCAGCGTGGAAACAGGCCCTTCGGCCCAACTCACCCATGCCGGCCAACATGCCCCATCAACACTAGTCCTACCTGCCTGCGTTTGGCTAATACCGACCTAAACCTGTCCTATCCATTTACCTGGCAAAATATTTTTGAAATGTTCTTATAGTACCTGCCTCAACTACCTCCTCTGGCAGATCGTTCCATACACCCACCACCTTCTGTGTGAAAAAAATGCCCTTCAGGTTCCTTTTAAATCTTACCCACCTCACCTTAAACCCATGTCTTCTGTTACTTGATTCCCCTACTCCGGGTAAAAGACTGTGCATCTATCCTATCTATCCCCCCTCATGCTTTTATACACCTCTATAAGATCACCCCACAGCATCCTGCTCTCCAATGAGTAAAGCCCTAGCCTGCCCAACCTCTCCCTATAGCTCAGGCCCTCAAGTCCAGGCAACGTCCTCGTGAATCTTCTCTGCACCCTTTCCATCTCAACAACATCTTGCCGATAACAGGGCGGCCAAAACTGAAACCAATAAACTTGTGTTAACTTCCCAAACTTTAACACTTCACACTTCCTGAGATAAATTAATTGGCTCATCTTCCCATTGGATCTAGATCCCAGGCATCCGTTATTCGATCTATAAACCCCCCTGGGATTACACCCAGTCTGTAACCCACCCCCAGGTATCCATCGAAGACAGGCACAGCCGATGTTTGTGGGTCGAGACCCTTCTTCAGACTCAGACTCTCGACCCAAAACTTCTCTCCAGAGATGCTGCCTGACCCGCTGATCTTGTGTCTATCTTCGGTGTAAACCAGCATCTGCAGTTCCTTTCTACCCAGGTATGCATTAATGAACTTCCTGAGGGTTGCAGGGATGGATGGAGGGAGGGAGGGAGGGAGAGGGAGGGAGGGAGGGAGGGGGGAAGGAGGGAGGGAGGGAGTGAATGAGGGAAAAGGGGGAGGAGGGGAGGGAGGGGGGAAGGAGGGAGGGAAGGAGAGAAGGAGAGAGAGTGAAGGAGGGAGGGAGGGAAGGAGGGGGGGAAGGAGGGAGGGAGGGAAGGAGGGAGGGAGGAAGGAGGGAGGGGAGGGAGGGAGGGAAGGAGGGAGAAGGAGGGAAGGGAGGGAGGAGGAAGGAGGGAGGAGGGAAGGAGGGAAGGAGGGAAGGGGGAAGGAGGGAAGGAGGGAAGGAGGGAGGAAGGAGGAAGGAGGGAGAGAGTGAGGGAAGGGAGGAAGGAGGTAGGAGGGAAGGAAGGAAGGAGGGAAGGAGGGAAGGAGGAAGGAGGAAGGAGGGAGAGAATGAGGGAAGGAGGGAGGAGGTAGGAGGGAGGGAGGGAAGGGAAAACTAAAGTGAAAGTTGGCTAATCACACAGCCCTCAGTGGGAGGTTGACAAAGTTGCCAGTAATGAGGTGTTGACATCACACACACTGCCTCCCATTGCTTTTCACAGCCTCCGCTGGCCTATTAATTTAAATCAAATCTAAACCTCTGTCAAATTTGTTGTTACAACTGATGGCTGCAGTGACTGCCTCCACACAGGGAGCAGCAACTTTGAATACCATTGCTGTCCACAAATAAATACAGAGAGCTTTTTTTAATTTCAAAGATATTTTTTTTCCCGGATTACAAAATGAGTTGTGTTTGGTCACACAGGGGCTTCAGCCCAACTCGCCCACGCTGACCAAGATGCCCCATCTACCTCAGTCACACATTTGCCCACATTTGCCCCATATCCCTCTAAACCTTTCCTTTCCATGTTCCTGTCCCTGGAGATGGGTCTCGACCCGAAATGTCACCTATGCCTTCTCTCCAGAGATACTGCCTGTCCTGTTGAGGTACTCCAGCATTTTGTGTCTATCTTCGGTGTAAACTACCATCTGCAGTTCCTTCCTACACATGCATGTCCCAATGTCTTTCAGACATTGTCATAGTACCTGCTCTCAACTACCTCCTCTGGCAGCTCGTTCTATTCATCTACTACCCTCTGTGCAAAAAAGGTTGCCCCTCGGGTTCCTATTAAAACTTTCCCCTCTCACCTTAAACTTATGTCCTCTGGTTTGTGATTCCGCTACTCTGGGTAAAAAACGGTCACTCATGTGGCTTCCTGAAGTGATATCCCTTTCCTTGTTTGTGGAAGGGATATCTTCCATATCTTCCAGGATATCAGCAGCGGAAGGGCCCTAGACTGTGGTCCTCCCCCACAGAGCCTTGGCGTTGGCTGCAGCGAGCTTCAGTGTGTCCCTCAGCACGTACTCCTGCAGTCTGCAGTGGGCCAGTCGGCAACATTCCCCGACGGACATCTAGGAGGTCAAGTTTCGGGCCGACCAACTTTCACCGGAGTCGGTGGTCTTCCAGCAGCACTCGATGTCCGTCTCCGAATGTGTCCCTGGGAACAGCCCATAAATCAGAGGGACCTCAGTTGCGGAGTTGTTCAGGATGAACCGTGACAAGGACCCTTGCATCATTCTCCAGACCCTCTTCACAGGTCCACACTCTGCGAAATGAAACTGCGTGCATGGGGCCACAGGTTAGTTCCAGCTCTCTATCAACCCTTCTCTTCCTTCTGAATGAGCCCCTCTTAAAATCAGGCCCGACACACAAGGAACTGCAGATGCTGGATTCTTGAGCAAAACACAAAGTGCTGGAGGAACTCAACAGGTCAGGCAGCATCCGGTGAGGGAAAGGTCAGACGGCGTTTTGGGTCAGGACCGTTCTTCGGACTGAATGTGTTGGGGTGGGAAGCAAGCAGGAAAAGAGAGGTGGGGGTGGGGGGGGGGGGGGGGGGACAGGACAAAGCCTGGCAAGCGATAGGTGGATAAATTAAAAAAAATAAAATAAAAGGTAGATAAATGATAGGTGTCTCCTCCAACCTCATCTATTGCATCCGCTGCTCTAGATGTCAGCTGATCTATATCGGTGAGACTAAGCGGAGGTTGGGCGATCGTTTCGCCGAACACCACCGCTCGGTCCACAATAACCAACCTGACCTCCCGGTGGCTCAGCACTTCAACTCCCCCTCCCACTCCGTATCCGACCTCTCTGTCCTGGGTCTCCTCCATGGCCAGAGTGAGCAACACCGGAAATTGGAGGAACAGCACCTCATATTCCGCTTGGGGAGTCTGCATCCTGCGGGCATGAACATTGAATTCTCCCGATTTTGTTAGTCCTTGCTGTCTCCTCCCCTTCCTCAGCCCCCCTGCTGTCTCCTACAACCCCCCAGGGGGTTGTTTTGTAGATGGGTGGAATAAGTGACAAATGCCAGAGATGCAACGGAGACAAAAGGATTTGGATAAAGCGAGATGAGGAGAGAGAAGTAACGCTGGTGGGATTGATATATGTGGAGGGGGGGTTGGCATAGAGGGATAATGGGTGTGCTCTGAGGTAACCCGGAAAGGCAGAGGGGGTGGGGGGGATGTCACTTCAAATTGGGGTATTCAACATTCATACCGATGGGTTGTGAGCGGCCCAAGTGGAATATGAGGAGCTGTTCCTCCATTTTGCGTGTGGCCTCACACTCTGGCAATGGAGGAGGCCCAGGGCAGAAATGTTAGTGTGGGAATGGGAAGGGGGAGTCAAAATGGTGGGTAACCAGCAGATCCAGCAGGATCTGGGCGCACGTGTTCGGCGAAACGGTCGGCGTTTGGTTCTCAGCCAATGTGAGGTTATTATCAGTGTTGTGGAATGCCCATTGTTGCCTTTGTCCTCAGGCGTGTGAAAGGAAAATAAACGGACCTGAAGCAGGCCGACAGGCTCTCAGGGGGTGGACACAGAAGGCTGGAGTAACCCAGCAACTGGTGATGTTTCCGGTCGAGACTCTTCTTCTGCCGGGTACGTGCAAACTCCGCATTGTCAACGGTCAACGATCGAAGCTGGATCTCCACACTGTGAGCTGATGTGGGCCACAGCCAACTGGATATTATTCCTCAACAAACTTGTTTGTTTATTCGCGACGTCTTTGAATTATTAGCAACTTAAATGTCCACATCTGCTGCGGCGGGCTTTGAACCCAAAGCCCTCGGTGGATGAGTCACAAAACAAGTAGCGTAGCAGCTGCACCACAACAACAAGTTGGCTCTCAGGCGGTGAGCGGTGGTAGTTACACCCAGTTACAGAGTCGTAGAGTCACGCAGCACAGACACAGGCCTCTCAGCCCAACTACTCTATGCCAACCAAGATGTTCCATCTACATACACTGGTCCCATCTCTGCCCCATATCCCTTTAAACCAGGTTGTGCTTCCTGAGGGTCCTCAGGAAGCACAACCTGGACTCTAACCTGCTGCTGACCTTCTACCGCTCGTCCATCGAGAGCCTGCTGACATACTGCATTACAGCATAGTATGGCAGCTGCACCATGGCAGGCAGGGAGAGGCTTCAGAGGGTAACTAGGACAGCACAGAAGATCATTGGTTGCCCTCTCCCCTCCCTGATGGATATTTACACCTCCCGCTGCCTTAGCAGGGCAAAGAATATCATCAAAGACAGCTCCCATCCTGCGTTTGGACTGTTCGACCTGCTGCCCTCTGGAAGGAGCTATAGGTGCATCAAATCCAGGACAAATAGACTCATGAATAGTTGTTTTCCGAAAATTATAACTACTCTTAATTCACACATGCACTGACTTCACAGCCCAACACCCGGACTTCCATCTGTATATATCCACGTACTGAAATTTGGAACTGTAATGTGTATTGTAACTGTAATTTTTAACATTTTTTTAAAAACATTTTTAATATTTAATATAATCTTTAAACATCTCCTTCACCATTTTGCCTTTATAGATATGTATATAGCGCCGCAGAATTGTGCACCTATCCCTCCCCCTCCCTTTTGTTTTTGTTTTCTGTTTCTTGTTTTTTGTACGGAATTATATGTATGCACTGAGTACGAGCTGCTTTTAACCTCATTGTACATGTATAGTGACAATAAATGGCATATCTATCTATCCTATCCGTGTACCTGTCAAAATGTCTTTTCAATGCTGTTTTCGTACCTGCCTCAATCAGTTCCACTGGCAGATTGGCCCATATACCCACCGCTATATGCCCAGCCCTCTGGTTCCTTTTAGATCTTTCCCTTGTCACCTTAAACCCATGCCCTCTAGTTCTTCATTCTCCCACCCTGGGTAAAAGACAATAGACAACAGGTGCAGGAGGAGGCCATTCGGCCCTTCGAGCCAGCACCGCCATTCACTGTGATCATGGCTGATCATCCACAATTAGTAGCAATATTACAAAATTTTGAGATTTAAAAAATCAAGTTACAATTTATCCCATCAGATAAAGCATAAAAAGAAGTTTAATTTGACACCTAATTCATTTTCATATCTTCAGTATTAAAGAAGTTATGGCCATTTTCATACTCAGAAGTTAGCATCTTGTTCCCTATTGCTTTTCCATTGACTTAACACAAAAGCTGTGATCGTGGACAGTCAAAAGCCCATAACTTTCTTAAAAATTAAGAGAACTGAATGAAATTTTCAATTATTATAGATTGAAGCATTCTGAAACAAATATGAAACAATCTTACTTGGATGACCTGAAATTAAAGCATATAATTAGTTAGTTACCTAGCTTCCGGAAGTGGCGGCGCTGCCTTGCAGCTGCGCTCGCCTGCAGTCCGTTTGTCTTTTCTGTTTTTTGTTCTCTCTTGTCCCGTTTTTAGTTTATTTTAATTAATTTATTTAGTTGTGTATGTGTGTGGGGGGGAGGGGGGTGTGGGGGGGTGGGTGTAACATGTTTTTTGACTCTTCCTTCGGGGGGGGATGCGACCTTTCCTGCCGTATCCCCCGTCTCCGTGTCCGTCTGCGCTGAGGCCTATCGCGGAGCTGGTGGCCTCCAACTGCGACCGACCTCGCGGCTCCAGAGGCAGAGCCAGGACTTACCAACGCGAGGCTGGCCGACTTCGGGGCTGTGGTTGCGTTGCGACCCAACTTCCGACCCGACTTTGGAGCCTCGGAGGCTCGGCCGCGGGCCAGTGGACGACATCATCGGGAGCTTGAGTTCTATTTTCTGGAGCTCCCGCAACTACAGCTGCGTCCGCTGGAATGGAGGACGGCAGCTTCGACCGCCCCGGGCCGCGGAGTTTGAACCGGCCCGTTTGCGGAGCACGGATTCAGCCGCGGGACTGACTTACCATCACCCGGCGGTTGATTTGATTTGAATCAAATCAAATCAAATCAATTGTAGCTAATTACAAAATTCAATTACTAGATCTAAACATCTATCAATTCCTTAAGAAAAGGTAAACATTTTTAAATAGCCTGTGTCCAAATAACATTCACACAAGGATTCACAATATAACATGATTTTAAAATCTCATTGTCATGAATTTATAGGCCAAATGGAAGGAATTTAGTGTTTAATTCCCGTAAATTAATGGCCATTTAAATCATCTTGCGAGTGGGATTTTGTGGAACGCGATCGATTGGAATGTTGCGGTTTGCGGTGAGTTTAAACCCCATATCGGCAGGAAAAACACTGTCGGTTCGTATGGGGCCTAAATCATCTTTTTGCAACGTGAAATTTTGATTAAAACCATCCTAAGAAGCACGTTTATATGTAAAAATAAACAGCTTATCTTTACCTGTCCCGAACGTGAAATCCGTCCCCGTTGTCGGTGTTGAAGGCTTTAGAAGCTGATTTTTAATTTACTCCTGCTATTAAAATATCCAATGCAGTTTAAAAAAACGTAATAAAACCGATGTCGGATCGATTATTCTTCAGCAGCTAAACAGCCTGACAAAAATCTCCTGGTTTGCCCCATCTGTGCTTGTGAAGATACATATCACTGCTGTTACTTCAGTCCCACAGCCGCTAACCTTCCACATAAAGTATTTGACGGTCCACAGAGCGAGTTGCGACATCTCATTTAAAGCTGAAGATAGACAAAAATGCTGGAGAAACTCAGCGGGTGAGGCAGCATCTATGGAGTGAAGGAATAGGTGACGTTCGGGTCGAGACCCTTCCTGAAACGTTGCCTATTTCCTTAACTCTATAGATGCTGCCTCACCCGTTGAGTTTCTCCAGCATTGTTTATCTACCTTCGATTTTCCAGCATCTGCAGTTCGTTGTTTAACATCGTTTAAAGCTGAGCTGTTTAGTTTAGTTTAGTTTAATTTAATTTAATTGAGAAGTACAACATGGAAAAAGGCTCTTCGGCCCACCGAGGCCATGCCAGCCAGCGATCCCCGCACATTAACACTATCCTACACACACTAGGGACAATTTACACTTATACCAAGCCAATTAATCCGCAAACCTGTCTGTCTGTGGAGTGTGGGAGGACACAGGAGATCTCGGAGAAAACCCACGCAGTCATGGGGAGAATGTACAAATGTATAGACAGCACCCAAAGTCGGGTTCGCACCTTGGCCACTCCCTCTTCACCCATCGGGTGGCAAAAGGTACAGAAGTGTGAAAATGCACACCTCCAGATTCTGGGACAGTTTCTTCCAAGCTGTTATCAGGCAACTGAATCATCCTACCACAACCAGAGAGCAGTGCTGAACTACTATCTACCTCTTTGGTGACCCTCGGACTATCCTTGATCGGACTTTGCTGGCTTTACCTTGTACTAAACGTTATTCCCTTATCATGTATCTGTACACTGTAAATGGATCGATTGTAATCATGTGTTGTATTTCTGCTGACTGGTTAGCAAGCAACAAAAGCTTTTCACTGTACCTCGGTACACGTGGCAATAAACTCAACTAAACCGAACTTGGTAAATGGTTGAAAGTTCAGGAAATTGGGGGCACTGAGAAACTGGCACAGAAGAGGAGATGAGACCTGGGATAGATCAGCCAAGGTCATACTGACCAGCAGGTTGGGCTAGCGGGGCTGAGTGGCCTACTCCGACCACTATTTCCTTGCGGCTTTTTCGCCCACGGGTCACGATTAATAGATAATAGTGGAGCACAGAGGAAAGTGTGTCTTCATTTCATGCCTCGAGCCAGACAAATATTAGCGGCAGTCTGAAGAAAGGTCTCGACCCGAAACGTCGCCCATTCCTCCTCTCCAGAGATGCTCCCTGTCCCGCTTTTTGTGCGTTTTCTGTCTTTAGTGGCTATGGAGTTAGATTTGCATCCAAATTCTATCTCAGTTGGAGACGTGGATCTGAATCTCAAATTCAGATTCTGGAGACTGCAGATGCTGGAATCTTGGACAGAAAACTCCAAGTACCAGAGGACTTCAAGGTGAGAGGGGGAAAGTTAAATGGAGAGGAGCTGTTATTCCAGAGCTCCCGCAACAACAGCTGCGTCCGCTGGACTGGAGGGCGGCAGCTTCGGCAGCTTCGACCACCCCGGCCCGCGGAGTTTCAACCGGCCCATTCGCGGCGCTCGGATTCAGCCGCGGGACTGACATTACTTACCATCGCCCGGCGGGGTCAAAACATCCGAAGCCTGGATCGTCTCGGCGCAGAGGGAGAACAAGGACGGAAGAGACAAGGATTTTTGACTTCCACCACAGTGAGTTCACCAGGCACCTCCTCATGTTAAGTTTGTGTTTATTGTGTGTTTTTGTCATTTTTAGTATATGTATGACTGCAAGGCAATGAAATTTTGTTCAGACCGAAAGGTCTGAATGACAATAAAGGCTACTTTGACTTTGACTTTGACTTTGAGATGTGCGGGGTATGTTTTTTTACGCAGAGTGGTGGGTGCCTGGAACACACTGCCAGAGGTGGTGGTGGAGGCAGATATGAAAGTAAGGTTTAAGAGGCTTTTAGCTAGGCACATGGATATGCAGGGAACGGAGGGATATAGATTATGCAGGCGGAGGAGATTGGTTTAACTTGGTATAATGCTCGGCATGGACATTGAGGGCCGAAGGGCCTGCTGGTGTTCTGAACTATGTTCTACTGATCTATGCTCCATTTCTAGAGGAAAAACCTTTGTTTTGGACCCAAAATTTTTGAGGAAGGGTCTCGACCCGAAACGTCACCCATTCCTTCTCTCCAGAGATGCTGCCTGTCCCGCTGTGTTGCCCCAGCATTTTTGTGTCTACCTATATTGAAGGGCGTAGATGTCGGCGCAGCGGAAGAGTTGCTGTCTCACAGAACCAGAGTGACCACTGCCCAGTCCATCACGGCTCTGACCCCCCCTCTCCCCACCATTGAAGTCGCTGCCTCAAAAATGCAGCCAACATCACTCTGGTTCTGTGATCAAATGCAGCAACTTGACTGCTGGGCCGCTGTGTACGCCCTTCAATGCTGCTAATCAGGAGGAATGCTGAGAATAATAAATGATAAATGGTGCTGTCACTGAGAGCCCCGGCCCGCCAGCAATTACTGCAGAGCTAGAACAACAATGCTGAGAACAAATCCATCCCTCATTTACAGGCCGGCTGGAGAGTTGACCGCCTTGTTATGTCATCAGATAGGGCGGGTCCACGTCAGGGCCGTAACTAGGCACGAGTCATCCCGTCTCACCAGCATCCTCTGGCTGTTTTCATTCACTTTCTCCAGCCACCCTCCCACCACTCTGCATCGTCATTGCAACCTTCAATTTACAGTCACGGAGAGACTTAAGGGCCTGTCCCACCTCGGCGTCATTTGCGTGTAATTTACGCGACTACGACGCATTACGCGCACGTGGTGCCGCGCACGTGACGCACGCACAGTGCGCATTACACGTGCATGGTGCCTGGTGACATAGGCAGTGACGCGCGGTCACGCACGGCGCCCCAGGAATTTAGGAGGTACAAATGACGCCCAGGTGGGACAGGCCCTTTAGCCAAGCCCTTCCACCCACCAAGAACCCACCAGAGTGTATGGGTTTAAGATGAGAGCGGCATGAATTCACGGGGAACCTGAGGGGCCGGCACGGTGGTGGCGCAGCGGGTAGAGCTGCTGCCTCACAGCACCAGAGACCCGGCCCCCATCCCGACCACGGGGTGCTGCCTGTACGGAGTTTGCACGTTCTCCCCATGGCCTGCGGGGGTTTTCTCCAGGTGCTCCGGTTTCCTCCCACACCCCAAACGCGAGCGGGTTTGTAGGTTAATTAGTTTTGTTAAAAATTGTAAATTGTCCCTAGTGTGTAGGATAGTATTAGTGTACGGGGCGTGGACTAGGTGGGCTGAAGGGCCTGTTTCCGCGCTGTACCTCTAAAAGTCTACGGTCTAAAAGAGGTAGTTGAGGCAGGTACTATAACAGCATTGAAGAAACATTGGGGCATGTACATGGATAGGACCAAATATGGGCCAAATGCAGGCAGGTGGGACAAGCACCCATGAGGCAAGTTGGACCCAAGGGCCTGTTTCCCTGATGTGTCACACTATAACTCAATGAGTATGGCTCTAAAAATCCCCTTTGTTGCTCCAGACTGCTCATCATGTTTGAGATCTTCAGACACGTTAAAATGGTAACAAGACCGAGGTGTGGGAGGGAGGGAATGGGTGACTTAAAAGGAGGATTTGACTTCAATAACGCTGCTGGTAAATCTAATTTGGGTGTCGTTCTTTTGAAGATGGAGAGATATGGAACGTTATGTATACAGACAGTACAGCGGTCTCTCTCCAAGATCAACACTCTCGTGAATCACCACCAAGCCACAGTTGAGTCTGCAGAAGAGGGGGGGGGGGTGGGGGGGGATTAACGGAAGGGCAGTGAGGTTGATATTATCGTTGGTTAAGCCGTGGTTACAGAGGGAGGGTGGCTTCACAAGAAGATCAATCAACAGGCATGATTGTCGCTCAAAGCCGATGGTAGATGTTTAGTTTAGAGATACAGCATGGAAACAGGCCCTTCGGCCCGACCAGCGATCCCCGTATACTAGCATCATCCCACATACACCAGGGCCAAATTTACAATTTCCACCGATGCTGATTAACCTATGAACCTGTACGCCCGTGGAGTGTGGGATGAAACCCGGAGCACCCGGAGAAAACCCACACGGTCACGGGGGGAACGTGCAAACTCCGCACAGACAGCACCCGTAGTTGGGATCGAACCCGGGCCTCTGGCGCTGTGAGGCAGCAACTCTACCGCTGCGCCACCGTGCCACCCAGCTCGGGCAGCTCCAAGCCCAGCCGACGAAATTAACCAGGGAGCGAAAGGCTGAGTGGGCAAAAAGTGAGTCAGATAGCTATTGATTAGTTATAGAGAAGCAGGAAGCTAGTGAACTGGCCCGGTCGATGTGTGACTGCAGACCCTAACGCCTCGTGGCGAATGTTTAACCCCTGACGGTATGTCACTCACTTCAAAGGCGATTAGGAGCAGGAGACAGCAATGTCCACATCACCCCATGTCCCCCCCACACACCCCCCAGTTCAATGAGAAACCCACCATTCAGACCTGTTGTGACGGGAACTGTTCATCAGTTGCCCCCACATCTCCATCACAAGCCCACCCTGACCCATCTGTTGGGCTGTGGCTGCCTACAATGTTGGAGGAACAACACCTCCTCATCTCTCTCTCTCTCTCTCCCTCACTCTCTCCCTTTCTCTCCCTTTTTTCTCTCTGTGTTTCTCGCTCTCTCTCTCCACTCCCTCTCTTCCCCCCCCTTTTTTCTCTGTGTTTATTGCTCACCTTTTCTCCCTCGTTCTCTCCCTTTCTCCTTTCCCACTTTCTTTCTCTCTCTCTCTTTCCCTCCTGTCGTAGACACTTTCCACTCTTACACCCTCCTGTCGTTGTCCCCTCTTTCTCTGCCCCTCTCTCTCTCTCTCCCTCTCTCTCTCTCTCTCTCTCCTCTACATCTCTCTCTCTCTCTCTCTCTCTCTCCTCCTCTCTCTCTCTCGTCTCTCTCTCTCTCCCCTCTTCCTCTCTCTTCCTCTCTCTTCCTCTCGCTTCTCCTCTCTCACTTCCTCTCTCTCTCTCTCTCTCTCTCTCTCTCTCTCCTTTCTCTCTCTCTCTCTCTCCCTCTCTCTCTCTCCCTTTCTCACTCTTTCTCCTATCTCTCTCCTCCCCCTCTCTTTCCTCTCCTCTCTCTCTCTCTCTCTCCCTCTCTCTCTCTCTCTCTCTCCCTCTCTCTCTTTCCTTTTCTCCCTGTTTCTCTCTGTTTCCTCTCTCTCGCTCCCGCTGATCAACCAACAAGCTCCAGGGGCAGCTGATGGTTTGATAAACCTCTCAAAAAAGATTTCCCTTCAAACAGTTTAAAACCAAATCATTTGTTTTGCCTTTCCCAGTTCTGGCGAAGGGTGTTTGGCCCAAACCAACCAACCCCTCTCTCCATGGATACTGCCCGACCTGCTGGGTGTTCTCACCGGATTCTACTCTTCATTTCAGCTTTCTGTGGTTCTCTGATTTTATCCCATCCTCCTCCTCTCTCTCCTCTCGTTCCGCAGCTGAGTGGGAGCCATGGAATGGGATGGAATGGAACGGGGAAGGTTCATTCTGGGAAGGGCCTGAGACGGAGAAACCATTGAGAGTGCTGTCATTAATATCACCATTGGTAATGTTACAAAGCTATCAAAGGTATTTTATTAGTCACATTCACATACACCCAGGTGTAGTGAAGTGAAATGCTTTTTGCCATTTTGCAACACACAAAAAAAGAATACAGGACATAACACCAATGAGAGTCTTAAACACATAGAACATCCCCCACAGTGGCTCCCACCATGAGGGAAGGCACAAAGTCCAGTCTCCAACCCCAGTTCACCCATAGTCGGGCCCATTGAGGCCTCCACAGTTGCCTCTACGGAGGCCCGATGTTCCAGGCCGTTCTCGCCGGGTGATGTTGCTCCAGCGTCGGGAGAATCCTCCCAGCGGCCTGGGAACCCTGGAACGGCCGCTTCCGTACTGGAGGCCGCGGCTTCTGAAGCCGACAAGGCCGCGCCGGTTGGAGCGCCACAACTGGCGATCTCATCTAGAGATCCCAGGCTCCCGATGTAAAGTTCAGCGCCACCGCCCGCAGCTGGCCGCTCCACAGTCCCGCAGCTCCGCGATGTTGTTCCCGGCGATCTTCAGCTCACTGGAGTTCCAGCGCGGCGACCCAGGCAAGGCATCGCCCGCTCCGCGATAGCGCTCCAGCGCTGTGCCCGCCGCCGAATCCGAGGTTCTGGGCGGTCCCCGACAGGAAACGCCGCTCCAGGCCCGCTGGTAGGCCGCGAGGACGGGTCGAAGCTGCAGCCCGGAGAAAAGCTGCCTCTCCGACCAGGTAGGGACCCTGAAAGGTAGTTCCCCCGGTTCGATCCTGACCTCGGGTGCTGTCTGTGTGTGTGGTTTGCACGTTCTCCCTGTGACCACATGAGTTTCCTCCGGGTGCTCCGGTTTCCTCCCGCACGGAACCTAATACTGAGAAGTGTGAGGTCAAACTGGGGCAGGACCAATGGCAGGGCTCTGGAGAGTGACTTGGAGCAGAGAGTACAAGGAGGTCTTTGGAAATGGCACCACAGCTAGATGGGGAGGTTAAGAAGGCCTTCATTAGTCAGAGTATTGGGTACAGAATGTGTAAGAAGGAACTGCAGATGCTGGTTTTCACCGAAGATAGACACGAAATGCTGGGGTAACTCAGCGGGTCAGGCAGCATCTATGGAGAAAAGGAATAGGTGACGTTTCGAGTCGAGACTCTTCATCAGACCTGCCCGACCTTTCCTTATAGGGGGGTTGCACGTAAGGTCACTGGGTCATAGGGCTTGATGCACGGAGCCGCTCAATCCATCTGGAGGACATCTGTAACTTCCGGTATATGTTATTAATGCAAGAAACGCGTACTTTCCTACCTGTTAAAAACCGGCAAAATGTTGAATTTCTGCGCTGTGAAAAATTGTGGAAGTCGGGGTAAGTGTGAGAGACATGTATCCAACTTCGGAATTCCAAACGTGAAGTGAAATGAAGGTAAAGAGAAGTGAGAGCTGAAGGGACAACAACAGCTAAAGTGCTTGGTGAACATTGGCTGTGCAGATATCGGAATTGAAAATATTGGGAATTATCATGTTTGCTCACTGCATTTCATTAACAGGAAGGCATTATTTGTGTTTTTCTTGATTCCTTTGGTATCTAAAAAGTCTCAGAAGTGATAAATCTGGCTGCAAATTTTGCTTCAGAGGCGTTTTCTGTTTGTATGTAAAAACCCACTTGAGAACCATGGGCGATTTTAAAATTTTACAGCCAGATTTATCACTTCTGAAACGTTTTAGATGCCAAAGGAATCAAGAAAAAACACAAATAATGCCTTAGTTAATGAAATGCAGTGAGCAAACGGCCAATGTTCGTCAAACACTCTGGCTGGTGTTGTCCCTTCAGCTCACGCTTCTATTCCTCCTCACTTTTGGAATTCTGAAGTAGGCTAAATGTCTCTCACGCTTATCCCGATTTCCATAATTATTTACAGCGCAAAAATTGACAATTTCGGCGGGTTTTAACGGGCCCGCTACGCTGGAAACAATGGTCATTGCCTACCTGCAGCTCATCGCGTGTACTCCACTTGGCGTAGCCTAGCAACAGTACACAGGTCATGGGTCGTGACCCGACTGCCGTGAAACCTCCCTGTAGCTCAGGCCTGATATGTTTCTATAAGATCCCATCTCATCCTTCTAAATTCCAATGAATATAAATTTAATCGATCCATTCTTTCATCATATGTCAGTCCCTCCATCCGGGGAATTAACCTGGTGAACCTACGCTGCACTCCCTCAATAACAATAATGTCCTTCCTCAAATTAGGAGACCAAAAGTGTACACAACACTCCAGGTGCGGTCTCACTAGGGCCCTGTACAACTGCAGTAGGACCTTCTTGCTCCTAAACTCAAATCCTCTCGCTATGAAGGCCAACATGCCATTAGCTTTCTTCACTGCCTGCTGTACCTGCATGTTTACTTTCAGTGACTGATGTACAAGCACACCCAGGTCTCGTTGCACCTCCACTTTTCCTAATCTGACACCATTCAGATAATAATCTGCCTTCCTGTTCTTGCCACCGAAGTGTTAACCTCACATTTATCCACATTAAACTGCATCTGCCATACATCTGCCCACTCACCAAAACCTATCCGTCACCCTGCAGCCTCATAGCATCCTCATCGCAGCTCACACTGCCACCCAGCTTTGTGTCATCCACAAACATGGAGATGTTACATTTAGTTCCCTTGTTCAAGACACCTACAAGTGGTAACGTTCTTGGAGGATGGCCGCTCGAATGGCGAAACCCTGCAAAGTCCAGCGACCAGTGTGAGGCCTGAGCAAGTCAGGGCAGCTCCTTATGTTGGAACAGTTCGTTCCACTGCGACTTGTAGGAAGGAGGGAAGGGGTCATGGGAAGGGTGAGGCGAGGAGGAGCAGTCAACTCGGCGCACACACGGACGCAGGAAAGTGCGGCAACTTGCACAATTACACCGACTCCCGTCCTGGTTTGTACACAGCGGGAGCAAACTAATAAATAAATAGTGGGAACTATCTGCGTCTTTGGAGGAGCCTGTGCTCCAGCTCCCACATGTGTCCCCCTCACCCTCTGACTCCAGCCTGAATGTTTACACTGACTTCAACCCAATGGGAGGTTTCAATGTCTCCACAAAAGCCCAAAGCATTCAAGCACACAGCAGGGTGATGGGAAGTTGGACAGAAGGAGAGGGGGAGAGAAAGAGAGAGAGTAAAGGGCCTGTCCCACCAGCATGCGACTGCATGCAGCAAGCACGACCTAACGTGGTCGCTTGAGCCGTACGGCCTCGCGGGGCCGGTCCCACTTCGATCGCCAGAGCCGTATGGAGTTGTGCGGAGCTGGTCCCGACATCACGCGGGGCTCCGGCAGGCCGTTGCCGCACGGAATTTTTGAACACGGTCAGTTTTTCGGAGCCCCGCGCGATGTCGGCCCAAACTGGGTTAAGTGGGATGTGCTGAGATGGGCCATCTTGGCCGACATTGACCTAGTGCTCTAACTCTGTTGGAAGGTGACCCAGCTAAAACCCTCCTGCGTTGTATCATGGGAATCTGCGCTGGAACCCAGCGCCCCAAATAAACTTGGCACGCGATCCGTGATGAAACATAGAAACATAGAAACATCGAAAATAGGTGCAGGAGTAGGCCATTCGGCCCTTCGAGCCTGCACCACCATTCAATATGATCATGGCTGATCATCCAACTCAGATGTGAAGATGTGATAATGTGCGGGGATCGCTGGTCGGCACGGACCCGGTGGGCTGAAGGGCCTGTTTCCATGCTGTTTCTCTAAACTAAACTCCCCCTCCCATTCCCACACTGACCTTTCTGTCCTGGGCCTCCTCCATTGTCAGAGTGAGGCCCAGCACAAATTGGAGGAACAGCACCTCATATTTCACTTGGGCAGCTTACATCCCGGCACTATGAATACTGACTTCTCTGGCTGACTGTCCCCGATTACATTTTATCTCTGTTTGCTTTGTTGTCACCTTCTGCTAGCTATCAATGATCTATTCTACATTTTCCTTGATCTCCATCCCCTTTGATGTCTTGTTCTCACACCTTACACTTCCCTATCTCTGTATCTCCCCCTCCCGCTCTCCTGACTCTCAGTCTGAAGAAGGGTCTCGTCCAGAAACGGTCACCCATTCCTTCTCTCCAGAGATGCTGCCTGTCCCGCTGAGTTACCTTAGCATTTCATGTCTTCCTTAAGCAAGCCCCAATTCTCCCCCCCTTGGCCCATATCCCTCTATCCGAAGCAGTTCCTATCGATGTACATGTTCAAACGCCTTATAAATGTTGACAGAACGAACGGCAGATAGTGAGACCTTGTGGAGAACATGAGAACACATTTTGTTCTGCAACAATGTTTTTAAAATGTATTGCACCTGCTTTATCCACGACTTCTGGAAGCTCGTTCCATATACCCACCACCCACTGTGCGAAGAAGTTGCTTCTCTGGCTGTTAGTAAATCTTTTCCCTCTCACCTTAAACCTATCCATGCAGCTGTGCAAATGTATTTTACAAGTTGTTATTGTACCTGCTTTAACCACTTCCTCTGGCAGCTCGTTCCAAGTGCCCACCACCCTCTGTGCAAAAAAGTTGCCCTTCCTGTTCTTTCCCCTCTCACCTTAAACCTATCAACGCACCTGTGCACCTGTCTTCTCAATGTTGCCATTGTTCCATGGCTGGTTTCAACACCTACAAGCTGCTAATGACCCAAATACTTTTACAAAATAATCCAGTGGTTCCACCGTGACCACGTCTGAGGCAGGCCTTTTTCCTTGGAGTAAGATCTCCTGACTTCATCTCGTGATTTGAATTTAAAATTCCCCCATTTATCACCTTCATTATGGAAACATAGAAATTAGGTGCAGGTGTAGGCCTTCGAGCCTGCACCGCCATTCAATATGATCATGGCTGATCATCCAACTCAGTATCCCGTACCTGCCTTCTCTTCATACCCCCTGATCCCTTTAGCCACAAGGGCCACATCTAACTCCCTCTTAAATATAGCCAATGAACTGGCCTCAACGATCTTCTGGCAGAGAATTCCAGAGATTCACCACTCTCTGTGTGAAAAATGTTTTCCTCAACTCGGTCCTAAAAGATTTCCCCCTTATCCTTAAACTGTGACCCCTTGTTCTGGAATGTCCCCTCTCCTCACCCGACTCCCTGTGTAGGTGGGTCACAGCCCATTCCTTCCATCCACAGATGCTGCCTGTCCCACTGAGTTACTCCAGCATTTTGTGTCTATCTCTGGTGTAAACCAGCATCTGCAGTTCCTTCCTACACATTCCATCTGCTGTTCCTTGTCCATCACCCACCTGCCTGTATCTCTCCACTCCTCCGCTCCCCCACCCCTACCTGGCCCAATATCTTTCACCCTTTCTTACAAGCTGGAAAGCGTACAGGGAAGATTTACGAGGATGTTGCCAGGACTAGAGGGTGTGAACTATAGGGAGAGGTTGAGTAGACTGGGTCTCTATTCCTTGGAGCGCAGGAGGATGAGGGGTGATCTTATAGAAGTGTACAAAATCATGAGAGGAATAGATCGGGAAGATGCACAGAGTCTCTTGCCCAGGGTAGGGGAATTGAGGGCCAGGGGACATAGGTTTAAGGTGAAGGGGAAAAGATTTAATAGGAATCTGAGGGGTAACTTTTTCACACAAAGGGTGGTGGGTGTAAGGAGGTAGTTGAGGCTGGGAGTATCGACATGTTTAAGAAACAGTTAGACAGGTACATGGATAGGACAGGTTTGGAGGGATATGGACCAAACGCGGGCAGGTGGGACTAGTGTAGCTGGGACATTGTTGGCCGGTGTGGGCAAGTTGGGCCGAAGGGCCTGTTTCCACACTGTATCACTCTATGACTGTATGAGCATCCACTGGCCACTCTCTCACCCCTTCCCCATCTCCTTTCTATCCCGGCTACCTGCCCTCTCCACTCCCACCTGAACCGTCACCAATTTCTCCCTCCCCCCCCCCCTCCCCCCCCCCCCCTCCCCCCCCCCCCCCCCCAAAACCTGCTGAATTTAG
Organism: Leucoraja erinaceus; assembly: GCF_028641065.1. Classification (NCBI taxonomy): domain Eukaryota; kingdom Metazoa; phylum Chordata; class Chondrichthyes; order Rajiformes; family Rajidae; genus Leucoraja; species Leucoraja erinaceus. The sequence goes on from NC_073381.1 coordinate 91,721,435, forward strand.
TAACGTTTATTTTATTTTAGAGATACAGCGCGGAAACAGTCCCTTCGGCCCCCTGAGTCCGTGCTGACCAGCGATCACCCCATACACTAACACAACAACATTTACCATTTTTACCAAAGCCTTTTACCTGCAAGTCTTTTGGATGTGGGAGGAAACTGGAGCTCCTGGGGAAAACCCACACAGGTCACGGGGAGAACGTGCAAACTCTGCACAGACAGCATATGTAGTCAGGATTGAACCCAGGTCTCTGGCGTCGTAAAGCAGCAATTTTTGTCAAGTCAAGTCAAGTCACTTTTATTTCTATAGCACATTTTAAAAACAACTCTCGTTGGCCAAAGTGGAGGAGGTACTAACGTTATACAACATTGGGTCATAGATGAAGTACATACATAAATACATACATATAGCCCTCCCTCAGAGGACGTCAAGAAAGGCTTGAGAGTAGAGATGAGTTTTAAGTCTCGACTTAAAGGAGTCGATGGAGGGGGGCATTTCTGATGGGAAGAGGGATGCTGTTCCACAGTCTAGGAGCTGCAACTGCAAAGGCACGGTCGCCCGTGAGCTTATGCCTAGACCGCAGAATGTTCAGTAACCCCAAGTCGCCCGATCTGAGGGGCCTGGAGGTGAGGTGGTGGGTAAGCAGACTTTTGATGTAGGTGGGGGCAAGCCCGTTAAGGACTTTTTAAACATAAAGAAGGATCGTGAAATTTATTCGGAACCTCACGGGGATCCAGTGGAGAGAGGCCAGAATCGGGGTGATGTGGTCCCTTTTTCGGGTGCCCGTCAGAAGTCTCGCTGCGGCGTTTTGGACCAGTTGCAGGCGGGACAGGGAAGATTGGCTGATGCCAGTGTAAAGGGAGTTGCAGTAATCGAGGCGGGAGGAGATTCATGTGTGGATGATCTTTTCGAGGTCGTCAAACTGGAGGAATTTTTTTATTTTAGCTATCGTCCGAAGCTGAAAGAAGCTAGCTTTTACCACGGCATTGACTTGTTTGTCAAATTTCAGTGCTGAGTCAAATATCATGCCAAGGTTTAAACCGAAGATAGACATAAAAAGCTGGAGTAACTCAGCGGGACAGGCAGCGTCTCTGGAGAGAAGGAATGGGCGACGTTTTGTGTCGAGACCCTTTGTCTTGTTCAAGCTGCCTCTCCAAGCGCCCACCGCGCGCGCGCTCATCCAAAGTTCAATGAAACATAGAAACATTGAAAATAGGTGCTGGAGTAGGCCATTCGGCCCTCCGAGCCAGCACCACCATTCAATATAATCATGGCTGATCATCCAAAATCAATACCCCGTTCCTGCTTTCTCCCCATCTCCCCCGATTCCTGAAACACTTGAGATCTCTGCCTCAAACGCGCATCGTTGTCTTCACCTGGCCCGGCTATAACGGGGAGATTAAATAGACACAAAAAGCTGGAGTAACTCAGCGGGACATGCAGCATCTCTGGAGAGAAGGAATGGGTGACGTTTCGGGTCAAGACATGGTGTGAAGAAGGGTCTCGACCCGAAACGCCACCCATTCCTTCTCTCCGGAGACGCTGCGGGTCCCGCTGAGTTTCTCCAGCATTTTGTGTCTGTCTTTGGTTTGAACCAGTGTCTGCAGTTCCTTCCTACACAGACAAGCCACCAGGGTCAGTTCAGGCCAACTGGAGTCGTTCTATCTCTCCCGTCTCCTAGCCCTGGGTAAGTAAGCCTCTTAACATTTCAACCGCTTCTCCCACCAGAACATCAAAGCCTCCTGATTTACTCTCTGATCACCGTCAGTCAATTAGACTGATTAGTATCAAACTGCGGCCTTTGATGTGCAGCAGTGTGTCTCAACAGAGGTCGGGTTGGAGAGTGGCTCCAATGAGGCCTTCACTGGGCACTGATGCCTTTTGTCTGGGGTCGGTCGGATGGAGGTGTATCGATCGCATTCTGTGCTGTAAACACTGTGGCTTGCAGCATCTCTGAACCACATTTGGACTCAAAGTGCTGGAGTAACTCAGCGGCTCGGGCAGGAGAACATGGATGGGTGACATTTCGTTGTCGGGACCCCTCTTCAGCTGCCCGATAACGCTGAGTTACTCCAGCATTTTGTGTCCCATCTCTGGCAGAAACCAATGTCTGCGGTTCGTTTTTGTTCTACATTTTGTCTGAACTACAAGGCTGAATAATCCCAATTAACAGGGCTCTTGAAACTGGGGCCTGGTGCTTTCAAACTCCAATGTTTCTTTATGACACAGGGTGAAGCAGTCAGGGAGGGAGACCTGGTAGAGCCATACACAGTGGCGCAGCGGTAGAGTTGCTGCCCTACGACTCCCGAGTCCCACATTCAATCCCGACTACGGGTGCTGTCTGTGTGGAGTTTGTCCGTTCTCCCCGTGACAGCGTGGGTTTTCCCCGGGTGCTCCGGTTTCCTCCCACACTCCAAGGACCCGCAGGTTTGTAGGTTAATTGGCTTCAGCAAAAATTGTAAATTGTCCCGAATGTGTCGGATAGTGTTAGTGGGCGGACTCGGTGGGCTGAATGGCCTGTTTCTGCACTGTATCTCTAAACTAAATTGAACTAAACTATACTAAGTTTGGAGATACAGCATGGAAACAGACCCTTCGGCCCACCGAATCCGTGCCGACCCGCGATCATCCATTCTATGTTATCCCACCATCTAAGCAAGTCGCATTTGCCCACATTTGGCCGATATTACCCTAAACCTCTCCTATCCGCGTACATGTCCAAGTGTCTTTTGAAATGTTGTTTACTTAAATTCTGGAAAAACGCTCCCACACCAACGATAAAAATGTGGATTTCAAATATGTCCGAAATGTTACACCTGGAAGACATGAGATTCCTCCTAGCAGGCAAAGCAGACCATTTCCAAAAGATTTGGTCTCCATTTCTCGACTTATTACAAGTATAGGGTGCAACATAACTTTGAAAATAAATGGTTTCAGGAGCTGGTGAGGGGTGTGTAAAGATACAAAGTAGGTATATCCCTTTTATTTTATTTTACTTTCTTATATCTTTTGTTCTCTATTTTTCTCCATTTCTCTCTTTTTTTTCCTCTCTGATTTTCCTTTTATCTCCTCTTCAGGTTTTACGTTTCTACAGGTCTCTCTTGATCACTTTTTCAAGCACTTACTTTCCTATCTAACCCTCTCTACTTTCAATAAATTATTATGTTATTTTTGGCTTATATCACTGTAATGTACATTACTTCTAATAAATACATTTTTTTTTTTTTTAATAAAATTTTTTGTTATAGCACCTGCCTCAACTACCTCCTCTGGGAGCTTGTTGCATATACCTACCACCTTCTGGGTGAAAATCTTATATCTTTGCATGAAATATCTTTGCTCTTCATCCTCTATCTGTTCACTGTGGGCACTTTTGAGTATTCATGTGCAGCCTCTTCTTGCACGGGGTACACGCACAAACATAAGCTTTGCACTGCAGCCCCGGAGCACATGACATGTACTTTCATAGAAAATAGAGAATAGCAGGGAGGTTCTACTGCGTTGGGGACAGGCGGCATCTACTGGTACAGTTTTGGTCTCCAAATGAGGGTGACATATTTTCTAGAGGGAGTACAGAGACGGTTCTTCACTGACTCCTGGGATGGGGGAGCGGACTGGCGATGAACGGCAGCTGGCTCGACTACAGTCATCTGTCTAGAATTTTTGATTTTTGTCTTGAAACTTACAAAATGTAAGGGTTGTCATGAGTTAGTTTTTTTTTTTTTTTTGGGGTCCAGGATAGGGGTCACAGGTGGGGGGGCTGTGGGGGAAACCGAGTGAGAAAATTTCTTCCCTGTGAGGGGATCTCTGGAACTATTGCCGCAGAGGGGTCTGGCCATGTCGTTGGCTATATTTCGTGGGAGTTAGATGTGGCAACCTGTGGCTAAGGGGATCTAACCCGAGGGCTCCAGGTACGGCAGAGCCTGCGGATGATCAGCCATGATCATCGCGAAGGCCCAAAGCACCTAATTTCTATGGCATAAGCTTTTCGGAGCGGGAATAGAGTAACTGCGCGGGGACAGGTGGTGGAGAGGATGGATGGGCGCGTTTCTGGTGGAGACCCTTCTTCAGACTCCCAGATGGAGCGGTGGCGACTAACGGCAGCGGCTCGACTACAGACGTCTGTCTTTATTTATTTTTGTCTTGTTAAATGTATGTCTTGAGTTAGGCCGCATACCCGGTGTTAAATCGGGAATATCGGGGAGCTCGCAGGTCCCTGTTGGGCCTAACATCGTGGAGCTGGCGGCGACCTCCGGCTCCGACAACTGAGGGGCCAGTTGCAGACTTCGGAACCCGCTGGAATTCGGAGCGGGAAGAGCTGTGGTAAGGACTTTTGGAGTTCGGGGGCCTAACATCACCTGCTCGCAGGGCTTGGGAGACCGCTTTTCCCGGCCGCAACGGGACTACTCCCGCTGGACCATCGCCCGCATGGAGCCGGGGCTTAACATCGCCCAGCGTGGCTTAAACGGCCTCAGGACTTACCGTCGCCCCCCGGGGGCTTTAACATCGGAGCCCCAGTTCACCTCGACACTGCAGTTGGACTGCTGGACCACGGGAGAAGGAACAAAGGGAAGAGATAAAGACTTTGCCTTCCATCACAGTGACGAGATGTTGGAGACTCACTGTGATGGATGTTTATGTAAACTGTGTTAAGTGTGGGTCTTGGATTGTTTTGTAATGTAAAAATCTGTAGACATGATATTTCGTTCAAACCTAGGAGTGGATGACAATAAATAGCATTCTATTCAATTCTGCTCCGCCCCGATCAGGCACCAACCACCTCGTTCTATCCCAACCCACCTGAGCTCGGAGATGGACTGTGGCAGAAGATGAAAGCGGAGTAGCGGTATTTTGATCTAAGTTCCCAGGCAGCTCAGCTGTCCGGCTGAATAAATCTCTGGCAGGAGCACTTGCGTTACGTGTGTGAAAGGCAGTAAGGCTGAAGATGATCCAGCTGGCCAGGGGATTGCTACGTCGATCACAGAGGGGGCCCCCAGACCTCATCGCACTGTCATAGAGTCATACAGCATGGAAACAGGTCCTTCGGCCCCACTCATCCATGCCAACCCCGATGCTGACCCAAGACATCACCCATTCCTTCTCTCCAGAAATGCTGCCTGCCCCGCTGAGTTACTCCAGCATTTTGTGTCTATCTTCACTCCATCTGCACTAGTCCCATCTGCCTGCATTTGGCCCATAGCCCTCCATACCTATCCTATCCATGCCCTCCGCTCTCATCTGTGGCTTGAATTCCACAGATTCATCACCCTCTGGTGAAAGAAATTCATCCTCTTTTTCCCATTCATTCATTCTGAAGAAGTGTTTCGACCCAATATGTTGCCTATTTCCTTTGCTCCATAGATGCTGCCTCACTCGCTGAGTTTCTCCAGCATTTTTGTCTATCCCCCTTCATTTTATTCCTTCTAAACGTCCTTTTATTCTGAGGCTGCACCCTCTGGTTCTAAACTCTCTCGTAACTACGCCATGGAGTCATATAGCACGGAATCAGGCCCTTCGGCCCAACCCACCCATGCCGACCAAGATGCCCCATCTACACTAGTCCCAATCTGCTTGTGTTGGGCCCACATCCCTCTGAACATGTCCTATCCATGTACCCGTCCTAATTGTGGCGGTTAGCCACTCGTGGTGCGAACCCTCGGCTCTGGGGGTTGGGTCATGTGACTTGGTTTGGTGGGAAGAGAGGGTCACGGGTCTCCCCTGGGGTATATACACTGCTGGTGACACCCTTGCCTCTTGTTGTGGTTATGAGAGCTGTTCTGTGTTAACTTAATAAAGATCTTTTTTTCGACAACAAACGCGTCTCGCTATATATCTTTTAAATGTTATTATAGTCCCCGTCTCAACTACCTCCTCTGGCAGCTCATTCCATACACCCGCCACCCTCTGTGTGAAAAAGTTACCCCTCAGGTTCCTATTAAATCTTTCACCTCTCACCGTAAACCTGTGTCCTCTGCTTCTGGATTCCTCGCTGTGGGTAAAATGATCTATTCCCCTCATGATTCAACACTGTTCCATAAGGTCACCCCTCGGTCTCCTGCAGTCTGTAGAATGAAGCCCGAGACCACAATCCTGCATGTCTGCAAGATAGTTTGGCTCAAGATAGGTCTCTACCCGAAACGTCGCCCGTTCCTTCTCTCCGGAGATGCTGCCTGTCCCGCTGAGTTACTCCAGCATTTTGTGTCTTCCTTTGATTCAAACCAGCGTCTGCAGTTCTTTCCCACACACGGTTGTCACTGAACTGAATGCAGAAGAAGAATCTCACTGAACGAACCCTCGGTGCATGTGACAATGAAGTGCCATTGAACCATTAAAAGCTGAACTCGAATCCGTTGGACAGGCACAAAATGCTGGAGTAACACAGCGGGTCAGGCAGCATCTGTGGAGAAAAGGAATAGGTGACATTTCGGGTCGGAACCCTTCGTCAGACTGGATGATTGAGGTGGGGGGTGGTGGGGGGAGGAAATAACCTGCGAGAAAAAGCCAGAACAAATCAGGGCCAGCAACAGATGACCTCAGGGAGAATGGAGTCCATGATGGTCCATTGTTGGCTGGGGAAGATGTACTAACGAGAGGGATGCAAGGCTGTGAACAGTGGAACTGGTTGGAAGACTAAAGGGGGGGGGAGGGGGGAGGGGGGGGATTCTTGAAATTGGAGAATACCGCTGATTCTGTCCCTCCAATTAGCCTGTGGGCTCACCCTGACAATGGAGGAGGCCCAGGACAGAAAGGTCAAGGGGTTGTCCCACTGCGGCAACCTAATCTGCGGGTTTTCCCTCGACTCATACTCGCAGCATGGTCGACACGAGGTCCTAGGAGGTCTTTGTAACTCTCCTTCATGCTCGAGAGCAGTCCCCGTGTACTCGAGACATCAGCTAGGTTGAGGCGTATTTTTCAACATGCTGAAAAGGTCGCCCTGGAAAAAATCGATACTTTTTTACTCGTAGGTTTAGTCGTAGGTCACAGTAAGTCGGCATGTTAGTCGTAGGTAATCGAGGGTAGTCGAAGATAGTCGAAGGTTGTTGTAGATAGTCTTCAACATAGTCGAAAGGAGGTTGAAGGAGGTCTTCAACATGGCATTTTGTCAAACTCTCCTCAACTTGCCAATTAGGTCGCTGCAGTGAGACAGCCCCTTCAGTGTGGGAATGGGAGGGTGTGTTAAAATGTTCGCAAGAACCAGAATCAAGAACCAGAGGACATGGGTTTAAGGTGAGTTTAGAAAGGTTTAAGAGGAGCCTGAGGGATAATCGTTTTACACAGAGGGTGGTGGGTGTCTGGAACGGACGGACTGAGACCAGCATTTGCTTATCAGTTATCTTTGTTTGTCTGAAGAAGGGTCTCGACCCGAAACGACACCCATTCCTTCTCTCCAGAGATGCTGCCCGTCCCGCTGAGTCACTCCAGCTTTTTGTGTCTATCTTCGGTTTAAACCAGCGACTGCAGTTCCTTCACACACAAAGCCTTTGCTCATGATGAATGTGTACATATACTTGTGTCATGTTCTTCCGCATGAGCCTCTAGCTGCGCAAGTGCTGTATGACAAACAGTGATGTTGGGATCGGACCCCAGAGCCCCTTTGGCTTCCGGCTGAACGTTGCAATGGGCCGCTTTGAAGTCCCAAAACGATGATGCACTTGTACAAAGACCGCCCTGCCGGTGGGAGGAGGGCGAGCCTGCTGGGGATCTGGAGTTCGTCTCTTGCGAAAGAAAGAGTCGGTGCCCGGGGGAGGTTTAACTCCCTCAAAGACCTCCGCGATCTAGATAAATCACAGGGTCGAACGCAGAGCAGAGTTGTGAAACGAAAACAGTGACTCCAGCTTGAATGCCCTCTGCAGAGGGAAGGGTTGAAGTTCAGTCCAGGAGTCAAGATGGCTTCAAGAGCGTTTCATTTTCATCGGCACCGAATGGAACAATGAAGTTCTCACCTGCAGCAGCTGAACAGTTTATTTTAGTTTAGTTTAGTTTAGTTTAGTTTGGAGATACAGTGTGGAAAAAGGCCCTTTGGCCCACCAAGTTCAACCAGCGATCCCTGCTCACTAAAACTATCCTACACACACTAGGGACAATTTACACTTATACCAAGCCAACTAAACTACAAACCTCGGCCCAACTAGCTCACACCAGCCACACTAGTCCACACTAGTCCCACCTGCCTGCGCCTGGTCCATATCCCTCTAAACCTGTCCGATCTGTCTGTTTCTTAAACGGTGGGATAGTCCCAGCCTCAATTATCTCCTCTGGCAGCTTGGTCCATACACCCACCACGCTTTGCGTGAAAAGGTTACTCCTCAGATGGAGGGATATGGATCACGCGCAGACAGTGGAGATTCGATTAACTCAGCAGGGACTTTGTGGGCTGAAGGGCCTGTTCCTGTGCTGTCATTTAGATTTTAGTTTAGAGATACAGCGCGGATACAGGCTTTCGGCCCACCAGGGCCGCACCGACCAGCGATCCCTGCACAGTATTCCTATCCTACACACACTCAGTACAATTTACACCTACACCAAGCCGATTAACCTGCAAACCTGTACGTCTTTGGAGTGTGGGAGGAAACTGAAGATATCGGAGAAAACCCATACGGTCACGGGGAGAACGTACAAACTCGGTACAGACAGCACCCGTAGTCGGGATCGAACCGGGGTCTCTGGCGCTGCAAGCGCTGTAAGGCAGCAACTCTACCACTGTGCCACCGTGCACCCTTGCACTGTTCTAAGTTCAATATTATAGAAACATATAGAAAAATAGGTGCAGGAGTAGGCCATTCGGCCCTTCGAGCCTGCACCGCCATTCAATATGATCATGGCTGATCATCCAACTCAGTATCCCATCCCTGCCTTCTCTCAATACCCCCTGATCCCCTTAGCCACAAGGGCCACATCTAACTCCCTCTTAAATATAGCCAATGAACTGGCCTCAACTACCTTCTGTGGCAGAGAATTCCAGAGATTCACCACTCTCTGTGTGAAAAGTTAATTATAACATTGCTATGAAACCTGCCACACAACGGAGCCAAAGTATTTAAATATCACAGCAAACTATTTGCGATTTATATTTTTCAATTAAGAAATCAGGAAATAAGTTGACTGCAAATAAAAGACACAATTTCATTGGTACCACTTTAATCCCCCGGCTTTGGGTAATTCTATTTTAAATAACTGTCTTTTTTGAACCCTTTGTGGTTTTATAAGTCAATGGTGGACAATTTTCCAGTAAATAGGTTCTATGAATTTGGTTTCTATGTAAATTAGCGGAATTGATTTTCAAAAGCTTTCAAGATGTGAATCCTGCTTGCGGAAAAAATCGATGCTTCCTTTAACAAGCCCCTTTGAAGTGGGCCGACCACATAGAGGGTTGCCATGGCGATTAATACAATATGAGGTGCGGCGAACTTTGGGGGGAGAAGAGAGCTTCGAGCGCCAGTGTGTTCAAACCAGAATATCCTCTCAGTAACATTAGTTGGGCTGGAAGTAATTAGAACCTGAAGCTACACAATTTACAAGTTGTGGGTGTAGAATTAGGCCATTCGGCCCATCGAGTCCACTCCGCCATTCAATCATGGCTGATCTATGCCTCCTATTTTCCTGCCTTCGCCCCATGACCCTAGACACACGTTCTAATCAAGAATTCTGCCTTTAAAATACTCACTGACTTGGCCTCCACAGCCCTCTGTGGCAATGATTTCCACAAATTAACTACCCTCTGACTAAAGAAATTCCGCCCCACATCCTTTCTAAAAGAGCGCCCTTTAATTCTGAGGCGTTGACCTCTGATCCTGGACTCTCCCACTAGTGGAAACATCCTTTCCACATCCACTCTACCTGAGCCTTTCATTATTCTGTAATAACTCTTACCTTGGGACGGTTTTGCGCAAAGTGAGTGGGGAAACGCCACGCGGTCCATTGAAGGGCAGCGGCTATTGTGCGAGAGAGTTCGACATGACCTCGGTTTAACATCGTTCGACGAACGGCTCCATTTAATTAATTTACAACCCCACCCAATGCACTGGTTTGACCTGCGGTGAATTTGCAGTACAGCACAAGGAACAGGCAGGCCCTTCTGCACACAATGTCTGTGCCAACCCCATTTAATATTTTCTCTTGTATGTATCGTTAGCTTTTAGAAATGTTTGAATGGTGCACTGACTGGCTGACATTTTTAAATTTCGTTGTACATGGTTCATGTTACAATGACAATAAAGAAATAATTCTATTCTATTCAAACATGATGCCAAGGCATAACAAAAAATGCTGGAGTAACTCAGCAACATCTCTGTAGAAAAGGAATAGATCGAGACCCTGCTCCATACCAGCATCTGCTGTTCCTTCCTACAATCTGAAGAATGGTCTCGACCCGAAACATCACCCGTTCCTATCTCTCCCACCTAACCCCATTCACCTGTCTTAGAAACATAGAAACATAGAAATTAGGTGCAGGAGTAGGCCATTCGGCCCTTCTAGCCTGCACCATTCGCCATTCAATATGATCATGGCTGATCATCCAACTCAGTATCCCGTACCTGCCTTCTCTCCATACCCCCTGATCCCCTTAGCCACAAGGGCCACATCTAACTCCCTCTTAAATATAGCCAATGAACTGGGCCTCTGTGGCAGAGAGTTCCAGAGATTCACCACTCTCTGTGTGAAAAAAGTTCTTCTCATCTCGGTTTTAAAGGATTTCCCCCTTATCCTTAAGCTGTGACCCCTTGTCCTGGACATTCCCCCGACATCGGGAACAATCTTCCTGCATCTAGCCTGTCCAACCCCTTAAGAATTTTGTAAGTTTCTATAAGATCCCCTCTCAATCTCCTAAATTCTAGAGAGTATAAACCAATCTAGAGAGTATCTTCTCCCCATAACCCCCTGATACCCATGCTAATCAAGAATCTATCCATCTCTGCCTTAAAAATATCCACTGACTTGGCCTCCACAGCCTTCGGTGGCAAATAATTCCACAGATTCACCTCCCTCTGACTAAAGAAATTCCTCCTCATCTCCTTACTAAAGGAACATCCTTTAATTCTGAGGCCATGACGTCTAGTTCTAGACTCTCCTCACTAGTGTAAAAATCCTCTCCACATCCACTCTATCCAGGCCTTTCATTGTTCGGTAGGTTTCAATGAGATCCTCCCCTCAGCCTTCTGAACTGCAGCAGATACAGGCTCAGATCCTTCGCGTTTTATGCGATCCAGGAGGAACATGAGGCGCTGTTCCTCCAGTTTGGGTGTGACCTTACTCTAGCAATGGAGGAGGCCCAGGATAGGAAGATTGGTATGGGGAAGGGAAGGGGAGTTAAAATAGGCAGCAGGTGGCGGGAGACCCAATCAAGCTGGCCATTAAACCTGTGAAGCCCTTGAAACAAACATGGACTCATCTCTCTTCATATCGAATTTAGAAGATTGAGGGGGGATCTTACAGAAACTTACAAAATTCTTAAGGGGTTGGACAGGCTAGATGCAGGAAGATTGGTCCCGATGTTGGGGAAGTCCAGAACAAGGGGTCACAGTTTAAGGATAAGGAGGAAATCTTTTAGGACCGAGATGATAAAAACATTTTTCACACAGAGAGTGGTGAATCTGTGGAATTCTCTGCCACAGAAGGTAGTTGAGGCCAGTTCATTGGCTATATTTAAGAGGGAGTTAGATGTGGCCCTTGTGGCTAAAGGGATCAGGGGGTATGGAGAGAAGGCAGGTACGGGATACTGAGTTGGATGATCAGCCATGATCATATTGAATGGCGGTGCAGGCTCGAAGGGCCGAATGGCCTACTCCTGCACCTATTTTTTCTATGTTTTTATGTTTCTATGTATCCGGGCAATTAAAATAGCAAATGCATCATCTTAAAATTGTGTCAGCGAGATTGCCAGAAGCAAATTTAAGCTGAATTTATTCTCATTTGTGCTTTCGAAATATTGAATGACAGATGAAAGCTATCATTTGCAAAGAGTCCCAGCTACGGGTTCAATGAACTGCTTGACGGTGACCGCACTTCAAAGGGAATTTAATTAACGATAAAATTGTTTGAGCTATCGTCATAAAGGTGTTGAGCAAAAGCGAGTTCCTTCCGTGTTGTGCAAGGTTTACGAGGATGTTGCCGGGAATCGAAGGCGTGAGCTACCGGGAGAGGTTGGGCAGGCTCGGAGTTGCAGGAGGTTGAGGGGGGTGATCTTGTAGAGGTGTATGAAATCAGGATGGATATAGATAGGGTGAACGCAAAAAGCCTTTTACCCCAAGGTCGGGGAATCAAGAACCAGAACATTGGTTTAAAGTGAGGGGGGAGAGATTTAAACCTGAGGGGTGACCTTTTCACACAGAGTGTGACCAAGTCAAGTCAAGTCAAGTCAAGTTTATGGAACAAGCTGCCAGAGGAAGTAATTGAGGCTGGTACCATAACAACATTTAAAAGGTATAACAGGTGGTAGACAGAATTGCTGTATACACTCAGCGGGTGAGGCAGCATCTATGGAGCGAAGGAAATAGGCAGCGTTTCGGGTCGAGACCCTTCTTCAGACTGATGTGAGGGTGGGGGGAGGGGCGGGAAGAAGAAAGGAAGAGTTGGATACGTGGGCTGAGGGAGAGCTGGGAAGGTGAGGAGAAAGCAGGGACTACCTGAAATTGGAGAAGTCAATGTTCATACCGCTGGGGTGTAAACTGCCCAAGCGAAATATGATGTGCTGCTCCTCCAATTAACGGTGGGCCTCATTGAGGAGGCCCAGGACTGAAAGGTCGGATTCGGAATGGGAGGGGGAGTTGAAGTGCTGAGCCACCGGGAGATCAGGTTGGTTAGTGCGGACCGAGCGGAGGTGTTGGGCGAAGCGATCGCCAAGCCTACGCTTGGTCTCACCGATGTAGATCAGCTGACATCTAGAGCAGCGGATGCAATAGATGAGGTTGGAGGAGGATGCAGGTGAACCTCTGTCGCACCTGGAAAGACTGCTTGGGTCCTTGAATGGAGTCAAGGGGGGAGGTAAAGCGACAAGTGTAGCATTTCTTGCGGTTGCAAGGGAAAGTGCCAGGAGAGGGGGTGGTTTGGGTGGGAAGGGACGAATTGACCAGGGAGTTACGGAGGGAGCGGTCTCTGCGGAAAGCCGACAGGGGAGGAGATGGGAAGATGTGGCCAGTGGTGGGATCCCGTTGGAGGTGGCGAAAATGTTGGAGGATTATTTGTTGTATGTGACGGCTGGTGGGGTGGAAGGTGAGGACCAGGGGGACTCTGCACTTGTTACGAGTGAGGGGGATGGGGAGTGAGGGCAGAGTTACGGGGTATCGAAGAGTTACGGGGTATAGAAAAGGTATAAGGACAGTTACATGGATAGGAAAGGTTTAGAGGGATATGGGCCAAACTCGGGCAAATGGGTCTCGCTTAGATGGTCGGCATGGATGAATTGGGCTGAATGGCCTGTTTCCGTGCTGTATGACTATGACTGTCAACCACAGTTAAGGTGATTTAGTTCACGTGCTTGAGTGTCATTTATTGTCACGGTGATACGCATTTGTTGTGGGGCACGTACATGTGTATGTGCTCGAGTGAATGTGCACACTTGCGTGTGTGTCTGCATGCATGCGTACGTGCTTATGTGTGCCTTCTGTATGCGTGTGTGGCATCTACTCAACGTCTGGGTTAACTTTTACTCATCCTCCCACTGGCAAGTCCAACACTAAATTCATTGTTTAATTGAGATCAGCTTCCATGACTCATATTAATCTCCGGTATATGTGTACGTCTGTGTCTTTGAGTAAATCTTTGTGTTAAATTAATGACAAGACGGGATGAGATATTTAAACAGATTTATCACTTTTGTCATTATGAATACATTTGGGTTTGATCTTGTAATCTGTTGATCCGTCTCCGACGAAGTAGCATTTTTTTCACTGTGTGTGTGTGTGTGTGTGTGTGTGTGTGTGTGTGTGTGTGTGTGTGTGTGTGTGTGTGTGTGTGTGTGTGTGTGTGTGTGTGTGTGTGTGTGTGTGTGTGTGTGTGTGAGTGTGTGTGTGTGTGTGTGTGTGTGTGTGTGTGTGTGTGTGTGTGTGTGTGTGTGTGTGTGTGTGTGTGTGTGTGTGTGTGTGTGTGTGTGTGTGTGTGTGTGTGTGTGTGTGCGTGTGTGTGTGTGCTTGGTGTTCTGAGTGTTGTGTAATTCATCCGAACATGAATGAAATACAGTGCACTGAGCCTTTCATGTAAGTACAGATTTCTCCCTCACCACAATCTCTGTTTGGAGCATAGAACGCAGTACACAGACCAATACAGGCCATTCGGCCCACAATGTCCATGCCGAACATGATGCCAAGTTAAACTAACCTCCTCTGTCTGCACGTGATCCATATCCCTCCATTCCCTGCATATCCACGTGCCCATCTACAAGCCTCTCGTATCTGCCTCTACCACCACTCCTGGCAGCGTGTTCCAGGAACCCACCACCCTCTGTGTAACAATTTGTCCCGCACATCTCCATTAAACTTTGCCCCTTTCTATGCCCTCTAGTCTTTGGCATTGCTATCCTAGGGGGAAAAGTTCTGACTGTCTCCCCCCTCTACGCCACTCATCATTTCATATACTCCCTTCAATCCTAACTACGGGTGCTGTCTGTCTGCACGGGGTGTGTGTACGTTCTCCCTGTGACCGCGTGGGTTTTCTCCGGGTGCTCCGGTTTCCTCCCACTCTCCAAAGACGTGCAGGTTTGTAGGTTAATTGGCTTCTGTAGATTGTCCCCTAGTGTGCAGGATAGAACGTATATTTAATTGACCATTGACTTGGTGGTCCTAATGTCCCACTTATGCCCCTGTCCCACTTAGGAAACCTGAACAGAAACCTCTGGAGACTTTGCGCCCCACCCAAGGTTTCCGTGCGGTTCCCGGAGGTTTTTGACAGTCTCCCTACCTGCTTCCACTACCTGCAACCTCCGGCAACCACCTGCAACTTTCCGGGAACCGCACGGAAACCTTGGGTGGGGCTCAAAGTACACAGAGGTTTCCGTTCAGGTTTTCTAAGTGGGACAGGGGGCTAGAGACCCTGTTTCCATACTGTATCTCTAAACTAGACTAAACTAAACTAAACTAAACTAAACTCTGTCTAAGTGCCTCAAACGCACACGGGATTCTTACAAGTAGCGTGTCTTGAAAACAGTGACCACCAGGTTGAAGAATATCTTCCTTCCAGCAAACCCGCAGGCTCTTGAACGGCACTCACCTCAACTACGGGCTGTGGATTTTGGGTTGTCATTGTGGCAGAGTGTTGTGGTTATTAATGTGTGAAATATTAGTTTATTATACATCATAGACAATAGACAATAGGTGCAGGCCATTCGGCCCTTCGAGCCAGCACCGCCATTAAGTGTGATCATGGCTGATCACACATAGAAACATAGAAAATAGGTGCAGGAGGAGGCCATTCGGCCCTTCGATCCAGCACCGCCATTCATTGCGATCATGGCTGATCGTCCCCAATCAATAACCCGTGCCTGCCTTCTACCCATATCCCTTGATTCCACTAGCCCCTCGAGCTCTATCTAACTCTCTCTTAAATCCCTCCAGTGACTTGGCCTCCATTGCCTTCTGTGGCAGGGAATTCCACAAATTCACAACTCTCTGGGTGAAAAAGTTTTTTCTCACCTCAGTCTTAAATGACCTCCCCTTTATTCTAAGACTGTGGCCCCTGGTTCTGCTCGCCCAACATTGGGAACATTTTTCCTGCATCTAGCTTTTCCAGTCCTTTTATAATTTTATATGTTTCTATTGTGTTCTGTTTACAGAGACCTGTTTAGGCTGCCTTGCCCCTCGTCGGTACATATGACAATTAGACACTCTCATCTCTTCAAGCACATTGATCCGAAGAAATGGCCAGCATAGATATGTGACCTCCTCACCATCGATGGGATCTACCAGAGTCGCTGCCTCAAAAAGGCAGCCAGCATCATCAGAGACCCACACCACCCTGGTCACACTCTCATTTCATTCCTGCCATCGGGTGGATGATACGTTTAGGCTTCAGACTTTTAGACTAAAGTTTAAAGGAGATGTGCGGGGCAAATTGTTACACAGAGGGTGGTGGGTGCCTGGAACTCGCTGCCAGGGGTGGTGGTGGAGGCAGATACAATAGTGGTGTACAAGAGGCTTGTAGATAGGTACATGGATATGCAGGGAATGGAGGGATATGGATCACGTGAGGCAGAGGTGTTTAGTTTAACTTGGCACCATGCTCGGCATGGACATTGTGGGCTGAAGGGCCTCTTCGTGTACTGGTGTGTTCTGCGTTCTGGACACAGCGCGGAAACAAGTCCCGGGTCTGCGCCGACCAGCGATCCCCGGACACTAGCACTATCCTACACACGAAGGGCAGTTTATAATTTTTACCAAAGTCAATTAACCTACAAACCCGCACGTCTTAGGAACGTGCGAGGAAACCGGAGCACCCGGAGAAAACCCACGTGGTCACAGGGAGAGAAGGTGCAAACTTTGTACTGACAGCGCCCGTGGTCGGGATCGAAGCCGGGTCTCTGCGGCCGTGAGGCTGCTACCGGTGCATGATATCATATTCTATGTCGCTCTTCCAGGGAGATGCTAACTGCATTACATTGTCTCTGTACTGTACACTGACAATGACAATTAAAGTTGAATCTGAATCTGAATCTGAATCTGAATCTGAATCTGAATCTGAATCTGAATCTGAATCTGAATCTGAATCTGAATGCTCCCCCTGTGGCCAGGTGGCTTCCGCCATTAACTCCAGTTTCCTCCCACATCCCAAAGATGTGCAGCTTTGTAGGTCGATTGGCTTCTGTACATTGCCCCTAGTGTGTGGGATAACATAGAGCAGTGGGCTGAAGGGCCTGTTTCCACATTGTATCTTTAAACCTAACTCAACTATCCCCATGGATCTCCATTGGAATTTTCCATGCTCATAGACAGTTCATTAGCACAAAAGCTCTAAGAGAAGAATTAGGCCATTCGGCCCATCAAGTAACTCCGCCATTCAATCTTGGCTAATCTATCTTTCCCTCTCAACCCCATTCTCCTGCCTTCACCCCATAGCCCCTGACACCCGTACTAATCAAGAATCTGTCAACCTCCGCCTTAAAAATAACCATTGACTTGGCCTCCACATCCTTCTGTGGCAAAGAATTCCACAGATTCACCACCCTGTGACTAAAGAAATTCTTCCTCAACTCCTTCCTAAAGGTTTGACCCTTTTATTCCGAGGCTGTGATCTCTGGCCCTAGACTCTCCCACCAGTGGAAACATCCTCTCCAAATCCACTCTACCCAAGCCTTTCACTATTTGGTAAGTTTCAATGAGGTCCCCCCCTCATTCTTCTAAACTCCAGTGTGTATGGAAGTCAACGTTCTGAATGTCTACCCTATCTATGCCTCTCATCATTATGCATACGATATTTATCTACACGCAGGGCAATAAACGATCGGACTATCACACTAACCCCTCGATTCAGAGACATCAACTTGGGCCATTGGACTGCATCCGAAAGTCCAACCAAACCACAGATGTCAGCCGTGGGAGGTCCTGGTGTTAAGTGCATTGAATATTAGGTTGCCGTGACAATAGTAGACAACTGCAGCAAAAACAAGTGACTCATGTTCTTGTGTCTGGGATGCTGAGGCAACATGTGAGACTCTTGGCTTGAAGACTGATGGGCTGTGGTGGTGGTTAGCTCCATGCTGGAGCCCTGAAAGACAAAGGTTCTTCCTTGGCCCTGGGGACTGCTCTTGGCCATGCGAACCTGATTATTATCAGGGAGCGGGATAGTCTAGGACTAGAGGGCACAGCCACAGAATTAAAGGACTTTCATTTAGGAAGGAGATGAGGAGAAATTTCTTTAGTCAGATGGTGGTGAATCTGTGGATGTTTTTTGCCACTGAAGGCTGTGGAGGCCAAATCAGTGGATATTTTAAAGGCAGAGATAGATAGATTCTTGATTAATACGGGTGTCAGAGGTTATGGGGAGAAGGCAGGGGAGTGGGGTTAGGAGGGAAAGATAGATCAGCCACGATTGAATGGCAGAGTAGACGATGGGCCAAATGGCCTAATTGTACTCCAATCACTTATGTTCTTATGATCTTATTAAGAACTACATATTTTATAGTGGGGCAGCAAGCAACATCAAATCTACAACAGCTTTCAAAAGTACCACTGTTAGGATCATGGGGTCATTTAGCATGAACAGAGGACTTTCAGCCCTAGTCCCATATCCCGGGTTTGGCCCAGATCTTGCCAAACCTTGGTGCTGGAGTAACTCAGCGGGTCAGGCAACATCTCTGGAGAATATGGATAGGTGATGTTTCTGGTCGCCTAAAGAAGGGCCTCGACCCGAAACATCACCTATTCCTTTTTTCCGGAGATGCTGCCTGACCCGCTGAGTTATTCCAGCCTTTTATGACTATCTTGGGTTTAAACCAGCATCTGCAGTTCCTTCCTGCACCTCTCAAATCTGTGCCATTATTCAGTACTCCAATTCTTGTTTTATTTCACAAATTCTGGATAATATCGCCCCGTTCTTTGGTCGTACGCCTCTACCCCACCCCTGGTGCTTTAAAGTGCATCGTTGTTTTTCTTTCTACCGTGGGCACCCCGGGAGGCAAATAGAAAATCATATCCAGGAGTTCACCTTCAGTTTCCCAGGGGGTCGGGAGCAGTTGGGAGGGGAAAGGTGCAGGGGGGGGGGGGGGGGAAAACACCAAAAAACGTATGTGCTGTTCGAATTCTGGACATTTAAATACCGACCATGTCTGCACGGATATAGAAACATGGTGCTGTTTTCCTTGACTACAGTCAAACATTTATATACCGACCATCTGGCAGTGAATCTCATCAGATGCAGGAGTAGGCCATTCGGCCCTTTGAGCCAGTCTGCACCGCCATTCAATATGATCATGGCTGACCATCCATCTTCAGTTTCATATGCAGTTCCTTCCTCACCTTTCAAATCTGTGTTCCTGCCTTCTCTCCATATATCGCCCCCTGATACCCTCTTACCCCACAATGGGCCACATCAAAACTCCCTCTTAAATATAGCCAATGAGGACAGGCATCTACTACCTTCTGTGGCAGAGAATTCCACAGATTCACCACTCCCTGTGTAAAAAATGATTTTCTCATCTCGGTCCTAAAAGATTTCCCCTTTATCCTTAAACTGTGACCCCTTGTTCTGGACTTCCCCAACACCGGGAATAATCTTCCTGCATCTAGCCTGTCCAACCCCTTAAGAATTGTATAAATTTCTATAAAATCCCCCCTCAATCTTCTAAATTCTAGCGAGTACAAGCCGAGTCTATCCAGTCTTTCTTCATATGAAAGTCCTGCCATCCCAGGAATCAGTCTGGTGAACCTTCTCTGTACTCCCTCTATGGCAACAATGTATTTCCTCAGATTAGGAGACCTAATAACATATAACATATGTTATCCATATTTTCATATAACAGCGAATGAAGAGAAATTGGCCGGGTTATTTTGAAATTAATCCTTAAAGAGAGTGTAACTCATTGGGTAAATGGGATCGTCACTAGGCAGCATCTCCCCCCCCCCCCCCCCCCCCCCCCCCCCCGTCCCCCCCCCCGTCCCGGCCCCCTGGGAAACTGAAGGAGCGGCAATCGACTGCCACGGATCCAAATAATGTCCTACACAAGAAAGGGCAGATGCTGGTTGACAAATAGTGAACACACAGTGCTGGAGTAACACTAAGACGCAGCAGAATTTTGGAAACGTCATTCCGTCACCCATTTCTTCTCTCCAGAGATGCTGCCTGTCTCGCTGAGTTAAAGAGTGCCCACGGTAGACTCACGAGTCAGTACGGTAAACGCACGGACAACTACATTCTTACAACGAGTTTCAAAGTTAAAATATTTAACTTCAAGAGTAAATTTGACTCGTGGAAATTTTTCATCATGTTGAAAGATTTTCACGAGTCAACAAGTTTCCCGAGTACCTGCCGTTAGTTAGCGTTACGAGTTCCGACGTTCCCGCCGCGTTAATTCTACGTGATTACCACGAGTTTGATTTGTTTTAAACTCGGGATCACCCGTGGGTGGACTCGCACCGTGAGACAGGGGTTTTAACTCTTCACTTCATAAACACTGAAGTTGCGGTGAAAGATTTTGAGTAATGCTGTGACTCAGACTTTATTGCAAACAACTGTGGTTCTTGTGGGAAAACAAAGTTGCCCAGCTATCAACACACTGCAAAAGAGAAAGGATATTCGACCAAGTCCAAAGACCTCACAAATGGACTTCAATCTTCTTCTACTCTTTTTGTCTACCTTCCATTTAAACCAACATCTGCAGTTCTTTCCTACATAAATGACCCTTAATTGGGTGACTGACTTAATCTATTTCACCATTAACTTCCATCCGGCATTCAAATGCACCTAAACTATTTCCGACATTTCCCTACCATTTCTAGACCACACTATCGCCATCGTAGGTGATAGACTACTGACCGACATCTACTATAAACCCACTGACTCCCATGGCTATCTGGACTACACTTCTTCCCACCCTGCTTCCTGTAAGGACTCCATCCCCTAGTCCCAATTCCTCCGTCTGCACCGCATCTGCACCCAGGATGAGGTGTTCCACACCAGGGCATCGCAAATGTCCTCAATCTTCAGGGAACGGGGGTTCCCCTCTTCTACTACGGATGAGACACTTACCAGGGTCTCTTCTATACCCTGTTACTCTGCTCTCTCTCCCCATCCCCCCACTCGCAACAAGTGCAGAGTCCCCCTTGTCCTCACCTTCCACTCTACCAGCAGTCACATACAACAAATAATCCTCCGATGCTGGAGTAACTCCCTGGTCAACCCACCCCCTCTCCTGGCACTTTCCCTTGCAACCACAGGAAAAGCGATATTTGTCGCTTTACCTCCCCTAGGGTTACCACGAGGGGTGCCGCATGATAGGAAATAGGTGCAGGAGGAGGCCATTCGACCCTTCGAGCAAGCACCATGATGGCAGCCTCTGCCTATGTCTATTTTTCTATCTTTATTTAATTATTAGTTTGTTTAAAAGTAACTTTAAGAGGATTTTTTTAGTACTTCTATGTGGGGGAGGTGGGGAGGGTAAGGGGGAAACCGTTTCTCACTCACTTCCTGGCGAGGATATGACTATTTTCCAAGTCGCATCTTCGGCCTATCAACTGGATTGGCGCGGCCTTTCCTGTCGGGGACTGGACCAGAGCTTCAGCAGCGGCGTAGCACTGGATTCACCACGGAGCGGTCGATGCCTTACTGGGGATCACCGTGTTGAAGCTCTGGAGTGTTAGGCCAGCTGTTTCAACATCGTGGAGCTGTGGTTTGCAGAGCTCCCAGCCGCGGGCCGCGCTAATTTCAACATCGCGGAGTCCTGGGACCCTTTGCCGAGGGCCACCAGCGTGAATCTCCACCCAGCTCGGCCTGTGGACTTTGGGAGCCACGTTCTCTGGTAAAAAACAGCTGATTCGGAAGCCCAAGCTGCTGAGAATGTTCTTCTGTTCCGACGTCGGAGTTCCATCATCCCGGCGAGAGGGCCTAAACATTGGGCCGCCATAGTGGCGACTACAGAGGGCTCAGGAGGCCCGGAAACAGGCCCTTCACCCCCCCACCCCTCCCGAGCCCGCGCCGACCAGCGATCCCCACACACTACCACTATCCTACACACACTCGGGACAATTTACAATTTTACTAAAGCCAATTAAACTACAAACCTGCACGTCTTTGGAGCGCGGGAGGAATCCGGAGCACCCGGAGAAAACCCACGCAGGTCACGGGGAGAGCGCGCAAACTCCGTACAGGCAGCACCCGTGGTTGGGATCGAACCCAGGTCTCTGGCGCTGTGAGGTAGCAACTCTGCGCCACCGTGCTGCCAGGAGTCCAAAAACCGTGACTTCCAGGTTGAAGACCAGCTTCAAGCTCTTGAACTCTGCACAACACTGACTGCAACTATAAACTACGGGCTGCTTTTGGAAGTCACGCCAAGGACGTTGGGGTTTTTTTTTGCACGTATTAGTGTTATTAAATTGTTGAATTATTGGTTATTACTTCTCATCTGTGTGTATTGTGTTTACGGCCCTGTTAAGCCGCCCGCACGTACAAACTGCATGGTTCTCTTGCCAATACGTAAGACAATTAAACCTCCTTGGCTTTCATGATGGAGTCAAGAGGTCCACAAACTGGAAGTACACGCACTCCCATTAAAATCACAAGTTTAATGATCTCAGGATGATCCAGCGTGTTCTGCTGGTTACTTGGTGAACTTCTGACTCGCGAGTGACATTGAC
>NC_073381.1:91748705-91783705 GCF_028641065.1 Leucoraja erinaceus
GTGCCTTTCATTATTCTGTAAATTTCAATGAGGTCTCCCCCCCTCAACCTTCTAAACCCCAGCGAGTACAGGCCCAGT
Source organism: Leucoraja erinaceus (assembly GCF_028641065.1). NCBI lineage: Eukaryota > Metazoa > Chordata > Chondrichthyes > Rajiformes > Rajidae > Leucoraja > Leucoraja erinaceus. Next base: position 91,748,784 of record NC_073381.1, read on the forward strand.
GCCGTCAAACGCTCATCATATGCTAACCCACTCATTCCTGGAATCATTCTTGTAAATCACCTCTGGACCCACTTCAGAGCCAGCACATCCTTCCTCAGATATGGGGCCCAAATTTGCTCAAGGTACACCAAATGCGGCCTGACCAGCACCTTATAGAGCCTCAGCATCACATCCCTGTTTTTGTATTCCAGCCCTCTTGATATAAATGTTAGCATTGAATTTGCCTTCCTGTTTGCCACATGGTTGTCCCTGTGACCGTGTGGGTTTCCTCCGGGTGCTCCGGTTTCCTCCCACATCCCAAAGACGTGCTGGAATGACTCAGCAGCTCAGGCAGCAACTCTGGAGGACCGGGACTAGTGATGTTTCGGGTCTGGACCCTTCTTCAGACTCCAGTACATTGTATTCTATGCATGCTTTCAGCTTCTGAAGTTCCTTGTGCCACGGATTTTTTGTGGGTCAATTGGCCTCTGTAAAATTGCCCTCTAGTGTGTGCGGATTGAATGAGAAAGTGGGATAACACAGAATTAGTGTGAACGGTTGATCGCTGGCCAGCGCGGGCTCGGTGGGCTGAGGGGCCTGTTTCCACACTGTATTTCTAAACTAAACTGAACTGTGGTCCTGTGGTAGTGGACGAACAAGCGTGTCTCAGGTCATAGACCAGTACTACTGTGCACACACGTGCACGCAGGCACCCACACACACATGCACACACACACACACACACAGGCAGATATACACACATAAACACACACACACACATACACACACAGGCAGATATACACACATAAACACACACACACACACACACACAGGCACATATACACACATAAACACACACACACATACACACACAGGCAGATATACACACATAAACACACACACAAGCACATGCACGCATGCAAGTGTACGCACTCACAGGCACATATGCACACACAAGCAGACATGCAAACACAGACAGACATACAAACACAGACAGACATGCAGATACACAGACGGACACATGCACAGACATACAGAAACACATACACGTACAGACACACATACATGTACAGACACACAGATATACACACACACACACAGACGGGGACACACACACAGACATACAGAAACACATGTGTGTGTTTATGTGTGTATATCTTCCTGTGTGTATGTGTGTGTGTGTGTGTGTGCATGTGTGTGGGGTGGCGCGACTCACTGTTGCAGCAGCCCCTACAGCCTGTCTGTCTTTTGTTTAATTTTTTGTCTAGTTAAATGTAGTTGTTTGTGTTTTTTAATAGTGTTTTTAACTGTGTATATGTGGGGGGCGGTGGGGGGAAGGGGGAAACTTTTTAAAATCTCTTCCCTGTACGTGAGACCCGACCTTTTTCCTCTCGGGTCTCCGTTGTCGTTGGGGCCTAGCACCGTGGAGCGGCCTCCAGCCTGAACGACCTGGGGGCTCCAGTCACGGAGCCTGCGGAGCTGCGGACTTACCATCGTGGGGCTGGCCGGCCTCGGAGCGTGGGGAGCGGTGGTGACTCACTGCTGCGGCTCGACCACGTAGCTCGGAGGCTCCAGCTGCAGCCGCAGGTCCGGTGGACTGGGACATCGGGAGCTCGCGGGTCCGGGTGGAGAGAGAGACCGCTTCCCGGAGCTCCCGCAACGCGACTTCTCTAGCCCGTGTTGCGGGGTTGGAACGACCCGGAGCGGGACCGTACATCGCCCGGCGTGGCTTCATGGCCGTGGGACATTCCAGCGCCCGCCGGGGGCTCCAACTTTGTTACATTTTGACCGGGAGCGGGGCCGTACATCGCCCCGCGCGGCGTAAAATGGCCGTGGGACTTATCATCGCCTGCCTGGGGCTTGGACATCGGGAGAGACATGGAGAACAGGGGAGAGAAAAGACTTTGCCTTCCATCACAGTGGGTTCACTGTGATGGATGTTTCTGTAAATTGAATTGTGTGTATGTCTGTAGGAATTGTCTTTGTTTGTATGGCTGTGGAAATGGAGTTTCCTTTATGCCTCACTGAGGTTCAAATGACATGGAATAAATATTGAATTGACATACACGTACAGACACACAAACATACACAACATGTACTTACATTTTTACGGTGAGAGAGGAATAATTTATTAGGAACCTGAGGAACAACATTTTCATACAGAGGGTGGTGGGTGCCTGGAACGTGCTGCCTGGGGTGGTGGTAGAGGTAGATACGATAGTGGCGTTTAAGAGGCCTTTCGACACGGGTTAGATGGGACTAGTTTAGATTGAGGCATCTTGGTCGGCATGGATGGATTGGACTGAAGGGCCTGCTTCCATGACTCCCTAAAGATATCCACTCAAGGATTTGGGGCCACATTTTCCTTTCCTTCAAATGGAACACAAACAAAAATACAACAGAACTTGGGAATGTGATAAAAAGGAACTGTAGATGCTGGTTTATACCAAGAGCAGACACAAAATGCTGGAGTAACTCAGATGGGTCAGTCACAAAATGCTGGAGTAACTCAGATGGATTGGACACAAAATGCTGGAGTAACTCAGATGGGTCAGACACAAAATGCTGGAGTAACTCAGATGGGTCAGACACAAAATGCTGGAGTAACTCAGATGGATTGGACACAAAAGGCTGGAGTAACTCAGTGGGTCAGACACAAAATGCTGGAGCAACTCAGATGGGTCAGACACAAAATGCTGGAGTAACTCAGATGGGTCAGACACAAAATGCTGGAGTAACTCAGATGGAGACACAAAATGCTGGAGTAACTCAGTGGGTCAGACACAAAATGCTGGAGTAACTCAGTGGGTCAGACACAAAATGCTGGAGTAACTCAGTGGGTCAGACACAAAATGCTGGAGTAACTCAGATGGGTCAGACACAAAATGCTGGAGTAACTCAGATGGGTCAGACACAAAATGCTGGAGTAACTCAGATGGGTCAGACACAAAAGGCTGGAACAAATGAGTGGTCGAGTTACTACGGCATTTTATGTGTCAACTTGGGAATATATCGCCATTGCCGCACCATTGCCGGGCCACCCCTCCCCCAGCATCCTGTAGGAGCATCTGCTCTGGGATCTTGCCTTGCCCACACTGGCCCCTCTCAGATTCACGGCAGAGATGGAGCAGTCCATTGTCCGTCCGACTCTGTGGGAGCCCCGGGGTCATGCGATACGCGCGCCATCGCTTCCTGTCGGAGGCTTGGATCGGCAGATGTGCAAGCCAGATGTTGCTTCTGACATAAGAGACATTCCACTGCATCTGGCGGAGCGCCACAGCTTCATAAATATGTCTGAGGGCGCACTGCAACGTGCGTCTGGCCTGCGAGCCAGCAGATGAAAGCTAGCTCAGTCACCGGTTCAACTGCAGGGCACGTCCCCTTCTGAGATGGGTCGACTGGGCTTGTATTCACTGGAATTTGGATGGATGAGAGGGGATCTTATAGAAACATATAAAAATTTCAATGGATTGAACAGGCTAGATGCAGGAAAAATATTCCCAGTGTTGGGGGAGTCCAGAACCCGCGATCACAGTTTAAGAATAAAGGGTTGGGCCATTTAGGACAGAGATAAGGAACAACGATTTCACCCAGAGAGTTGTGAATCTGTGGAATTCTCTGCCACAGAAGGCAGTGGAGGCCGAATCTCTGGATGTTTTCAAGTGAGAGTTAGATTTAACTCGTAGCTCTAACGGAATCAAGGGATAAGGGGAAAAAGCAGGAACGGGGTACTGATTGTGGATGATCAGCCATGATCACATTGAATGGCGGTGCTGGCTCGAAGGGCCGAATGGCCTACTCCTGCACCTATTTTCTAGGTTTCTCTGTTTGCGATGATCCACAGCCTTGAAAGAGCATGGAGTAACGTCCCACGCTCTCACGTCTCTGTAAGGCAAGGGGCCTTCGGAGAGCCAAGGCGGCAAGATAGTGAAGGGTTTAAGAAACAGTTAGACAGGTGCACGGGTCTGAAGAAGTGTCTCTACCCGAAATGTCACTGATTCCTCCTCTCCTTCGGTTACAACCACCATCCGCAGTTCCTTCCTACACTTTTCCTGGTGCTGTACTGTGCGGCGTTCCTGCATCTGAGTAGAAGGTGAATCTTAGAAGATACGGTACAATAGACAATAGACAATAGACAATGGGTCCAGGAGTCGGCCATTTGGCCCTTCAAGCCAGCACCGCTATTCAATGCGACTTTCATATAAAGAAAGACTGGATATGAATTCAGGACTTTCATATGAAGAAAGACTGGATATGAATTCAGGACTTTCATGTGAAGAAAGACTGGATAGACTCGGCTTGTACTCTCTAGAATTTAGAAGATTAAGGGGGGATCTTATAGAAACTTACAAAATTCTTAAGGGGTTGGACAGGCTAGATGCAGGAAGATTGTTCCCGATGTTGGGGAAGTCCAGAACAAGGGGTCACAGTTTAAGGATAAGGGGGAAATCTTTTAGGACCGAGATGAGAAAAACATTTTTCTCACAGAGAGTGGTGAATGTGGAATTCTCTGCCACAGAAGGTAGTTGAGGCCAGTTCATTGGCTATATTTAAGAGGGAGTTAGATGTGGCCCTTGTGGCTAAAGGGATCAGGGGGTATGGAGAGAAGGCAGGTACAGGATACCGAGTTGGATGATCAGCCATGATCATATTGAATGGCGGTGCAGGCTCGAAGGGCCGAATGGCCTACTCCTGCACCTATTTTCTATGTTTCTATGTTTCTATGTGATCATCCCCAATCAGTACCCCGTTCCTGCCTTCTCCCCATATCCCCTGACTCCACTACTTTTAAGAGCCCTATCTAGCTCTCTCTTGAAAGTATCCAGAGAACCCGCCTCCACCGCCCTCTGAGGCAGAGAATTCCACAGACTCACCACTCTCTGTGAGAAAATGTGTTTCCTCGTCTCCGTTCTAAATGGCTTACTCCTTATTCTTAAACTGTGGCGCCTGCTTTTGGATACAATACGATACACTACGATACGATGAGATGCAATACAATACAATACAATACGGTGCGATACGGTACGATACGTAAATGCGATAGAAATTTACTTATCCCAGGAAGGGAATTATTCTGCCAACAGTCCTAAAAACACAAAACACACAAAATCCCTGAAACTAGGGCCCGCCTTGCTTTTTTGTGAATGGATTGCCCCTGGGCAATGTTTTACATTGTCAGCAGATGTCAACGGGAGGATTTGAATCGAGGGAACTCTCTCTGGGAGCCCGCTTCCAGGATGTTGTCTGGTCTGTTGCCTCTGCTGTAGTCAGGACTCTCAGCTGCATCCTGACGTCACGGAGAGAATTCAATTGACGTTTGAGGCCGCGGGGATCTCCGGAGGGAGATCATAGGGAACATCACCGCACTTCCAGCTGATCATGGAACACAGGACAGTGTGCAGAACGTAGACACAAAATGCTGGAGTGACTCCGCGGGACAGGCAGCATCTCCGCAGTGAAGGAATGGGTGACGTCTCAGGTCGAGACCCTTCTTCAGGCTCAAACGTCACCCGTTCCTTCTCTCCAGAGATGTTGCCTGCCGCTGAGTCACTCCAGCATTTTGTGTCTATCTTCAGTTTAAACTGGCATCTGCAGTTCCTTCCGGACACAGGAGAGTGGAGCGCTGGAACAGGTCCTTCAGCCCATTGTGTCTGTGCCGAACGTGAGGCCGAGACTAACTCTTATCAGCCTGCACGCAATCCATATCCCTCCATTCCCTGCATAACCACGTGCCCGTCTAAAAGTCTCTTAAACACCACTATCGTATCTGCCTCCACCACCACCCCCGGCAGCACGCTCCAGGCACCCACCACCCTCTGTGTGAAAAATCTTTCAGCCCGAAACGTTGCCTATTTCCTTCGCTCCATAGATGCTGCCGCACCCGCTGAGTTTCTCCAGCTTTTTTCCCTTAAGACATAGTTGCAGATGTTTCAGCCAAGCTACAGAGACGCAGCGCGTAAACAGGCCCTTCAGCCCACCACGTCCACTCTGACCAGCGATCCCCGTACACTAGTTCTATCCTACACTCTGGGAACAATGAACTGAAATAGCCTACAAACCTGTACGTCTTTGGAGTGTGGGTGCAAACCGAAGGACTCAGTGAAAACCCACGCAGGTCACGGGGAGAACATACGAACTCTGTACAGACAGCGCCCGTAGCCAGGGTGGAACCCTGACAGCAACTTTACCGCTGCGCCACCGTGCCGCCCGACACCTTCAGCTAGCTTTGAGCAAGACCAAGAGATCACGGGTGATTAGATGTTGAAGAGGTCATAGAAAACATAGAAACATAGAAATTAGGTGCAGGAGTAGGCCATTCGGCCCTTCGAGCCTGCACCGCCATTCAATATGATCATGGCTGATCATCCAACTCAGTATCCCGTACCTGCCTTCTCTCCATACCCCCTGATCCCCTTAGCCACAAGGGCCACATCTAACTCCCTCTTAAATATAGCCAATGAAACTGGCCTCAACTACCCTCTGTGGCAGAGAGTTCCAGAGATTCACCACTCTCTGTGTGAAAAAAGTTCTTCTCATCTCGGTTTTTAAAGGATTTCCCCCTTATCCTTAAGCTGTGACCCCTTGTCCTGGACTTCCCTAACATCGGGAACAATCTTCCTGCATCTAGCCTGTCCAACCCCTTAAGAATTTTGTAAGTTTCTATAAGATCCCCTCTCAATCTCCTAAATTCTAGAGAGTATAAACCAAGTCTATCCAGTCTTTCTTCATAAGACAGTCCTGACATCCCAGGAATCAGTCTGGTGAACCTTCTCTGCACTCCCTCTATGGCAATAATGTCCTTCCTCAGATTTGGAGACCATTTGGAGGTCAGTCAGATTTGGAGGTCAGTCAACATCGATGGCACTGGGGTAAAAGATCAGTCGTGATCCCACTGGATAAAGACGCATGCATAAACTGGACAGAAATGATTATTCCACCAATGTTACCCGAGGGGCCTAGTGATGTAGCGGGTAGTGCTGCTGCCTCACTGTTCCAGAGCCGCAGGTTCCACCCTGACCTCGGGTGCTGTCTATGTTTGGAGTTTGCACATTCCAGTTCAGTTTCAGTTTAGTTTATTGTCACGGGTGCCGAGGTACAGTGAAAAGCTTTTTGTTGCGTGCAGTCAGCGGAAAGACAATACGTGATTACAATCGATCCATTTGCAGTGTGCAGATAGCTGTTAAGGGAATTACGTTTAGAAACATAGAAACATAAAAATCAGGTGCAGGAGTAGGCCATTCGGCCCTTCGAGCCTGCACCGCCATTCAATATGATCATATCTGATCATCCAACTCAGTATCCCGTACCTGCCTTCTCTCCATACCCCCTGATCCCCTTAGCCACAAGGGCCACATCTAACTCCCTCTTAAATATAGCCAATGAACTGGCCTCGACTACCCTCTGTGGCAGAGAGTTCCAGAGATTCACCACTCTCTGTGTGAAAAAAGTTCTTCTCATCTCGGTTTTAAAGGATTTCCCCCTTATCCTTAAGCTGTGACCCCTTGCCCTGGACTTCCCCAACATCGGGAGCAATCTTCCTGCATCTAGCCTGTCCAACCCCTTAAGAATTTTGTAAGTTTCTACAAGATCCCCTCTCAATCTCCTAAATTCTAGAGAGTATAAACCAAGTCTATCCAGTCTTTCTTCATAAGACAGTCCTGACATCCCAGGAATCAGTCTGGTGAATCTTCTCTGCAAGGTTTAGTGCAAGGTAAAGCCAGCAAAGTCCGTCAAGGATAGTCCGAGGGTCACGTGACCAGGTGGGGTTCCTCTCGGGTGCTCCAGTTTCCTCGCTCATCCCAAAGACGTGCTGGTTTGAAGGTTTGAAGGTTGAACACAACGTGCCCTGGAGTATCTCCGCGGCAGAGGCAGCATCTCAAGAAGGAATGGACAGGCGACGTTTCAGGTCTTCATATTCCAGTACGTTGCGTTCCAGGCATGATTCCAGCATCTGCACTTCCATGTGTCCCGGATTTGTACATTCATCCGCCTCTGGAATATTTGCCCCTTAGTGTGTAGGGAGTGGATGAGAACGTGGATATGTAGGGATAGCACAGCACTAGCGTGAACGGGTGGTCAATGGACGGAGAGAAATATGCGGGCCGAATGGCCCATTTCCATACTGTATCTCTAAAATTAAACTGAAGGTCTGTGGGGCAAGTTATATTTACACAGAGGGTGGTGGGTGCCTGGCGTGCTCTGTCAGGGGTTGCGGTGGAGGCAGATACGATCGTGGCATTTAAGAGACTTTGAGATCGGTGCGTGGATATACAGGGAATGGAGGGATATGGATAGACACATAATTCTGGAGAAACAGCGGGTCAGGCAGCGTCTCTGGAGAATATGAATAGATGACGTTTCAGGTCGAGACCTTTCTTCAGACTGAGAGTCAGGGGAGAGGGAAATCCGAGGTGTGAAAAGGTACAGAACAAATTAGAGCCAGCACAGATGGCCAAGGATAGGTGGAGCCCACAATGGTCCATTGTTGGCTGTGGAAGAGGTGATGACCAAGGGATGTATGGATGCAAACAGTGGAATTAATAGGATGACTAGCAGGGCAGCATGGTGGCACAGCGGTAGAGTCGCTGCCTTACAGCGCTTACCACGCCAGAGACCCGGGTTCGATCCCGACTACGGGCGCTGTCTGTACGGAGTTTGTGCGTTCTCCCCGTGATCGCCTGGGTTTTCTCCAAGATCTTCGGTTTCCTCCCACACTCCAAAGATGTTCAGGTTTGTAGGTTAATCCGCTAAAACCCCTGTCTCAAGGTGCGAGTCCACCCACGAGTGATCCCGAGTTTAAAACAAATTAAACTCATGGTAATCACGTAGAATTAACGTAGCGGGAACGTCGGAACTCGTAACGCTAACAGCAGGTACTCGGGAAACTTGTTAACTCGTAAAAATCTTTCAACATGATGAAAACTTTCCACGAGTCAAATTTAATCTTGAAGTAAAAGTTTTTAACTTTGAAACTCGTTGTAAGAACGTCGTAGTCCGTGAGTTTACCGTACTGACTCGTGAGTCTACCGTGGGCACTCTTCAACTCAGCGGGACAGGCAGCATCTATGGAGAGAAGGAATGGGTGACGGGATGATGTTTCCAAAATTCTGTTGTGTCATTGTGTTACTCCAGCACTGTGTGTTCACTTTTTGTCAACCAGCACCTGCCCTTTCTTGGGTAGGACATTATTCCTCTCATTATTTTGTACACCTCTAGAAGATCACCCCCTCATCCTCCTGTCTTTTATCCAGAGTTGGGGAATCAAGAACCATCAGGTTGAATGGGAACCTGATGGACAGCCTTTTCACCCAGAGAGTGGTGGGCGTGTGGAACGAGCTGCCAGCGGAGGTAGATGGGGCAAGCACACGGTGACAACATTTGGACAGGTACATGGTTAGGGTCGCCAACTGTCCCATATTAGCCGGGACATCCCGTATATTGGCCTAAATAGGTTAGTCCCATACGGGACCGCCCTAGTCCCGTATTTGACCGCTAGTACTCGGGTCGTGGGGACTATCAAGTCAGAGCGCAGCATCCAGCTTCGCCTCACCCGTCCCGACGTAGTGCAGCCCATGGAGTGCAGCAGCAGCAGCAGCAGCAGCTGCAGCGCCTCGCCCGTGGCCCCGTCGGTCGGCAGACCGACCAGCTGTCCGACCTTCGTACCTTCGCTTACCGCCGACACCACCGCCCCTCCTTCTCATGGCCGATCATCGGTTCACGAGTTGGATGGGGCGCTGGACTTTGCGCGCGATGTCGCGCGGCCCGGGCCAAAACTCCTCAGCTGGCCCGCCGTCTGGGCTTTGTGTACAGTCCAGCACCCGGGACAACTCATCATTCACCCAGACACGGCCGAGTCGGTCAACGAAATGCCGTCGGGAATTTGTCCCTTATTTTGACCTTTTGTCCCTTATTTGGGAGTGAGGAAGTTGGCAACCCAATACATGGATAGGAAAGGCTTAATGGGATATGGGGCAAATGCGGGAAGGTGGGACTAGTGTAGATGGGGCATTCGAGTCGGCATGGACGAGTTGGGCCGAAGGGCTGTGTGACTCTACGATTCTCTCTGACTATATCGCAGCTGCCTGGTGGGGGTGGGTGGTGCTGGTTTGGGAGGCAGGTGTGAGTCGCTCCAGGGACCAGCATGTGATCAGAGGTGAGGTGATGAGGCCAGACGACCAACGTCAGGTTCGCACCATCCCTGGTCTCGTAGCGCACGGATCACCCAGAGCGCTCCCTGCTGCGGAACAAAAAGCCTTGTTGTTGCAACATTAGCATGCAGTTCTCACTCCTCTCATTGCCTGGGGACATTAGAGACAGCCATCTTATGCTGGCCTGCAGCCACATGCAGAACAGACTGGGTGGGTTTCCAAAATGAAGCTCTCCCAAGTCTCAGACCGCAAACAAGTCAATTAGAGCACTCAGCTCAATAACTTCCCAAACTGGATCTAAACCTGCCACCTCCGTGTGCGATGATGCTTCACGAGTATGACTTAGAGAGTCACACAGCATAGACACAGGCCAAATGTTGTGGGAAGGAACTGTAGATGCTGGTTTACTCCGAGGATAGACACAAAATGCTGGGGTAACTCAGGCGGCATCTCTGGAGAGAAGGAATGGCGATGTTTCGGGACGAGACCCTTCTTCACACTGAGAGTCAGGGGAGAGGGAGACACAGAGATAAGGCAGGGTAAGGTGTGAAATCGAGATATCAAAGGGGATGAGGTACAAGGAAAATGTAAAATAGATCATTGTTAGCTAGGTGAAGATAACAGCGGAACATACACAGATAAAATGTAATCAAGGAGACAGTGACTGGTTGGAGAACTAGGATGGGGTAGTGGTGGGGAGGGATGGAGCCCTTTGGCCCACCATGTCCATGCCGACCATCCACCACCTCTGTGTGCTCTCATGCTTCAGGGATATGACTTACAGAGTCACACGGCACAGAAACAGGCCCTTCGACCCACCATGTCCATGCCGACCATCCAGTACCCATCCGACCTAATCACATGTACATCTTCATCTTTAGTTTTGTTTAGATTGGAGATACAGCGCAGAAACAGACCCTTCGGCCCACCGAGTCCACGCCGAACATCGATCGACCCGTGCGCTAGCACTATCCTACACACTCGAGGGCCAATTTACAATTTTACACAAGCCAATTAACCAACAAACCCGCATTTCTTTGGGATGTGGGAGGAAACCGGGGAAAACGCAGGGGGAACGTGCAAACTCCGTACAGACATCGCCGTAGCCATGATCAAACCCGGGTCCCTGGCGCAGTGAGGCAACAACTCTACTGCTGCGCCACTGTGCTGCCCATCTTGGCAAATCAAGAACACATTGAGATATATAAGCTTGTATCTAGTCCATGTCAGCCTTGAAGTTGACCCAGTTGCACTAATCCAACATTAATCCTGTTTTTATATATTCTCCCTACTTCCCTCATCAACTGACAACAATCAGTGCAAATTGGCAACACTTCCACCTCGATAACCATCAGCATAGGGCAGGTGCATGAAGGTGGAGTCGCAGGTATATCGGGTGGTCAAAAAGGCTTTTGGCACATTGGCATTCATCAGTCAGAGTATTGCGCAGAGAAGTTGGGAAGTCATGTTGCAGTTGTATAAGATGTTGGTGGCGCATTCAGTGATGGCAGCCTCGCTAACGGTCTGTCTGTCTGTCTGTCTTTTCGTCTTTTTTGGTGTGTTTTAAAAAGTTTGTGTTAATGTTCTCGTTTTTTTATGTGGGGGGGTGGAGGAAGGTGTCGGGGGAAAATTTTTGTCAATCTCTTACTTTGAAATCCAAGTGAAGTTTAAATGGCATCAGAAAAATTGTAGATTGCAGTGAGCGGTGGACACGGCCCGGTCCATCACAGGTACTGACCTCCCCACCATCGAAGGGGTCTACAGGAGGCGCTGCCTCAAAAAGGCAGAGTCATTTACCCAGAAGATAGTTATATCATCAGACCCACACCACCCTGGCCATGCTTTGAGGAAGGTTCAGGAGACACAAAGTTCAAAACTTCTTCCCAATAAACAATCAGGTTCTTGAACAGTAACCTCAACTATGCACGCTTATTTATATGCACGGTTTACTTATTCTATATTATCTATGGGTAGGCATAATGTGCTGGAGTAGCTCAGCGAGACAGGCAGCATCAGGAAGGCCGGCTCAGTGGTCGGGGTTGAGCAACTAACGGTCCAGCAGGTGGCAGAGGCCAGAACTCTGAACAAACTGAGTTCAATAATGACCAACCCCACTCACCCACTCCACGCCCTGAAGGTGATCAAAAGCAGCATCTTCAGTCAGAGACTGATTGCACCAATGTGCAAAACTGAGAGATATAGGAAGTCTTGTATACCAGCTGCTATAAGGTTCTATAATGCACAAAAATAATTTTGCATTTTTTTTAGCATTCATTCATTGTATTTTAACTTATTAAGTATGGAAGCTGAGGATGAGGAAATGTGTGGTGTTATGTCTGTCTTGAAGCTGTTGTGGCACTGTAATTTCCTGTAAAGGATTATTAAAGGATCTATCTATCTGTCTATCTATCTCTGGAGAAAAAAGGTGACGTTTTGGGTCGAGATCCTTCTTCAAGTTCAAGTTCAAGTTCACGTTTATTGCCACATGCACCAATTAAGGAACAATGGAATTTGAGTTACCATGCAGCCACACAATCAAAAAGAGCACAATACACAATAGAATATAACACGAACATCCACCTCAGTGCAATCAACATCCTTCACTGTGATGGAAGGCAATAACGTTCAATCAGTCCTCCTCCTTTGTTCATCCGTGGTCGGGGCCATGAAGTCAAGTTTATTCGTCGCATACACATACGAGATGTGCAGTGAAATGAAAAGTGGCAATGCCCGCGGACTTTGTGCAATAAGACAAACAAACAAACAACCAAACAAACTACCCTCCTCAGTCGCTGCCACGGGCAGCCCGATGTACAGGCCCTCTCGTCGGGATGCTCGAAACTCCGACGTCAGGACGGATGGACACTCCGCGGCTTGGAGGTCCCGAAACGGCCGCTTCCTACCGGAGACCGCGGCTTCAGGATGTTATAGGCTGCGGGCCGGCGGTCGGAGAGCTCTTCTCTGGCGATCCCCGGCAAGGGATCCCAGACTCCGGATGGTACGTCCACTCCACAGACCTCAGCCCCATGAGGCCAAAGTCACCAGGCCGGTGGTCGGAGCACTCCTTTCTGGCGACCCCCAGCAAGGGTTTGCCCCCGCTCCGCGATATCAAAGTACACGCTGCGCCCGCTGCTGAAGCTCTGGGCCCAACTCCGAGAAAGGCCGCTACAATCCAAGCTGTTAGGCCACAAGAGGGGAGGCGGAGAAGCGACATGGGTTAAAGTCGCCTCTCCATGAGGAAGTGACCGAAAAATGGTTTCCACAGTCCGTCTCCTCCGACACTTCAAACATATGCAAGTCTGTAGGTTAATTGGCTTTGGTAAAAATTGGTGTGGGGTGTAGGATAGTGCGAGTGTAAGGGGATCATTGGTTGGCACGGACTCGCTGGGCCGAAGGGTCTGTTTCCGCGCTGTATCTCTGAAGTCTAGTCTAAAATGTGGAGGTTAATAGTCCTCTGTCCATTGTAGCTTTTTTTTTTTTTTTAAATCAAAAAATGTATTCAATTATTAAAAAATAATATTTACACTACAATAAAACAAGCCAGAACCCACCACCATAAATACAACACAAACATATATCCATAATAAACTATTATACAACTATGATACAATCCTTATTGAGGATACATTCAACACCCTGCGGAGCCCAGCGGTCCCGGAACTCCCTCAGGGTGCCCACAGACAGGGCGTATTCCCTTTCTAATCCCACCCGGGCACGGACGTAACCCCGGAAAAGGGGCAGGTGGGCAGCCGGCTCGGGTAGAGCCCTCCACCTCCATTGTACCTTGTGGGTAGGAAAGAACTGGTGTACGGGTGACCGTTGGTCTGCGTGGACTCAGTGACCAGAAGGTTTGTGATAGTCTTGCCTTACAACACCTGATACCCAGGTTCGATCCTGATCACGGGTCCTGTCTGTATGGAGTTTATACCTTCCCCCTGTGACAGCGTGGGTTTGCTCCGGGTGCTCCGGTTTCCTCCCGCAGTCCAAAGACATACAGGTTTGTCGGTTAATTGGCTTATTGGATAAATGGTAACATTGTCCCTAGTGTATAGGATCGTGCAAGGCTACGGGGTGATCGCTGGGCGGCGAGGACTCGGTGTGCAGCAAGGACTCGGTGTGCAGCAGGGCCTGTTGCCACGCTGGATCTCTAACATCTAAAGACAGAAGTTTGTAGGTTAATTGCCATCTGTAAATTGTCCCTGGGGGGTAGGATAGCACTAGTGTGTGGGTGATCTTTGCTCAGCGTGGACTGGATGGGCCAAGGGACCTGTTTCCACACAGTATCTCTAAACCAATAGACGACAATGTTTGTTCTACGTACATTGTGGGAGTTTTTTTTTTGCACTATTGTGGTCTGGTTTACTTTAAAATAATTTGAATGTATATTTATTTGTGTGTTATTACGTTTACGGACCTGTGAAGCTGGAGGGAGACAGAATATCATTACTCCGGTTCATATCCGGTGTTTACTACAAATAAACGCTCTTGATTCTTGGTACAACAGCTGTGCTGTAGGGACTGCCTGAGTCTCACACACTGTGGGAATGTAGCCCCACACAGAAGTCAACCTGACACAGAGAGAAAAGGGCCTGTCCCACTTAGGCGACTTTTTCGGCAACGGCCGGCGACGGTCACCGAGAAACCGGCCTTTGACGACAATGTCTACGACAGGCTGCCGTCTGGTCGACGTCACGCTGCGACAAGCCACGTGAAACTGCGTCACAATTCTTCGCGACACGCGGCGTCAACACACGACAGTCTCCAACGATATAGACGACAGCCGGAGTCCACCTGCGTCAGCCCGCGACGCGCTACGACAATCTACCGCCATGACGGTGTCAACTGAAGACAGGTGGAGTGGTGCACCTTTTATCAAATGACGCAACGTGACTTCTCGTGACGCCGATCCTGCCACCGGTTGACGTAACGTGACGTGGGCAGCCGCCACTTGAATTCACCAAAGTCGGCAGCAAACACCGGCGGCAGCCAACGTTAGATGGCCTCAACCTGGCCACAGCCTACCACAGCACCAACGACAGCACCTACCCCAGGAGAAGTCACGCAACGTCAAGCTAACTGCGGCAGAGAGGTTTCAAACAGTTCAAAACCAAGCGGCAACAAGAAAAAGGCCAAGACGCTTGAGGGACCAGCTCACGGAAATACAGGCGTCATGCCGCGACCGTGTAGCGACAGCCTATTTACCGGCGCTCACCGAAAAAGTCGCCTAAGTGGGACCAAAAAAAGGGCTCAAAGTGGGCTGGAGGGAAGAAATGAGAGGGAGAGAGAGGGAAGGAGAGGGGTTAAACCAAGCAAAAAAATGCAGAGAAAGACACAAAAGTGCTGGAATAACTCAACGGGTCAGGCAGCATCTCTGGAGAAGGTGACGTTTCAGGTGGGGACCCTTCTTCAGACTTAACTTGAAATGTCACCTACCCAGGTTCTCTCTCCAGAGATGCTGCCTGACCCAGTGAGATACTCCAGCACTCTGTGTCCTCTTGTGAAGTAACCAGCAACTTCAGTTCTTTGCTTCCACCTAAATATTGCCGAGATTGGCTACTAATCCGGTGGTGATTCTGTGATATTCAATGCCATTGCCATACACGGCGGTGGAGGCCAAGACATTGGGCATTTTTAAAGTGGAGATTAATAGGTTCTTGATTAATTAGCATATTAAATGTTACGGGGAGAAGGCAGAAGGATAAGGGGAAAACTTTTAAGACTGAGATGAGAAAAATATTTTTTACACAGAAAGTGGTGAATCTGAATGAATGAATGATGAATGAATGAATGATTGAATGAAATGAATGAATGAATGAAAACTTTATTGTCATTCAGATATACACCTAGACACAGTGCACCTTGAACGAAATTTCCTTGCATCTTGAAACACAACATCTTGAAACAATCTGTGGAATTCTCTGCCACAGAGGGTAGTTGAGGCCAGTTCATTGGCTATATTTAAGAGGGAGTTAGATGTGGCCTTTGTGGCTAAAGGGATCAGGGGGTATGGAGAGAAGGCAGGTACGGGATACTGAGTTGGATGATCAGCCATGATCATATTGAATGGTGGTGCGGGCTCGAAGGGCCGAATGGCCTACTCCTGCACCTACTTTCCATGTTTCTATGTTTCTAAGAATGGGATTGAGCAGGGAAAATGGATCTGCCATGATTGAATGGTGGGACCAGACACGATAGGCCGAATAGCCTGGTTCTGTTCCTATTTCTCATGGTGGTTTGGTCTCATTAAAAGGAGGGGACCAATATCATCAGGTACGGGGTTCAAGAACCCGGGGACGTAGGTTTAAGGTGAGAGGAGAAATATTTATTAGGAACCTGGGGGGTAAAACTTCTTCACTCAGAGTGTGGTGGGTGCACGGAACGAGCTGCCGGAGGAGAAAGTTGACGCCGATACTGTATTAAGGGACACTTGAACAGGTATTGTACATGGATAGATAGCTTTAGTTGAGTTTAGTTGAGTTGAGTTTGGTTTGGTTTGGTTTGGTTTGGTTTATTATTCACATCTACCGAGGTACAGTGAAAAGCTTTTTTCACCAGTGTGGGAATGGGAAGGGTTAGCAACCGGGAGATCTAGCAGACCTTGGCTGACCAAGCGCAAGTGTTCGCTGAAATGTTCGCTGAGTCTACGCTTGGTCTCGCCGATGCATCTCTACCCCAATGAGTTAATTGGAGAAAGGTACATTGGGGTAGAGATAGACACAAGAAGCAGGAGTAAGTCAGCGGGACGGGCAGCATCTCTGGTGAGAAGGAATGGGTGACGTTTCAGGTCGAGACCTTTCTTCAGACTGAAAGCCAGGGGAGGGAGGAACTGCCGATATAGAAGGGTACAAAAGAGAATGTCAGGTGTGAAAAGAACAGATCAAAGCAGACGATGATCATTGGTGGCTGGAGGGAAGGTGACAATGATGAATGCTGTGGTGGATGTTTGTGTTACAGTTTTATTGTGGTTGTGTGTTCTTTATTATTGTACTGCTGCTGACAACCCAAATTTCCACCGACCCTGGTTGTGTGGCAAATAAATCTATTATATCTATTATATCTATGAGGGTAGGCGGAGATGCTGCCTCAAGGCTCCAGTGATCCCGGCTTAATCCCAGCTTGGACTAACTCCCTGGGGTTGTTGCAGTCAGAGCCTTAAAGCTAGAACCAGCTGCAACTCCCCTTCTGACTGAGCAAGGCAACGCTCCCCACCTCATTGGCACACCACTCCCTCGGCCAGCCACAATCAGAATCTTACTTTCCACGGAATAAGTAGATGAGGGATATCATTCCTAGTGAATTCCTCTCATCTCCCCACAAGGGACTGCTTCACTACAATCTCTTGTAGACACGGTGGCGCAGTGGTAGAGTTGCTGCCTTTCAGTGCCAGAGACCAGGGCTCAATCCTGACCATGGGTGCTGTCTGTACGGAGTCTGTACCTTCTCCCTGTGACCTGCGTGGGTTTTCGCCAAGATCTTCGGTTTCCTTGCATACGCCAAAGACCGACAGGTTTGGAGGTTAACTGGCTTGGTATAAATGTAAAATTGTCCTCAGTGTGTGTAGGATAGCATTAAGGGCAGTCACGGTGACACAGCGGTAGAGTTGCTGCCTTACAGCAAAATTCAGCGCCAGAGACCCGGGTTCCATCCCGACTACGGACGCTGTCAGATTCAGATTCAGATTCAGATTCAATTTTAATTGTCATTGTCAGTGTACAGTACAGAGACAACGAAATGCATTTAGCATCTCCCTGGAAGAGCGATATAGCAAATGATTTGAATAAATAATAATAAGTGTCCGGGGGGAGTGGTGATTGGCAGTCACCGAGGTACGTTGTTGAGTAGAGCGACAGCCGCCGGGAAGAAGCTGTTCCTCGACCTGCTGGTTCAGCAACGGAGAGACCTGTAGCGCCTCCCGGATGGTAGGAAGGTAAACAGTCCATGGTTGGGGTGGGAGCAGTCCTTGGCGATGCTGAGCGCCCTCCGCAGACAACGCTTGCTTTGGACAGACTCAATGGAGGGGAGCGAGGAACCGGTGATGCGTTGGGCAATTTTCACCACCCTCTGCAATGCCTTCCGGTCGGAGACAGAGCAGTTGCCATACCATACTGTGATGCAGTTGGTAAGGATGCTCTCGATGGTGCAGCGGTAGAAGTTCACCAGGATCTGAGGAGACAGATGTCTGTATGGAGTTTGTACGTTCTCCCCGTGATCTGCGTGGGTTTTCTCCGAGGTCTTCGGTTTCCTCCCACACTCCAAAGACGTACAGGTTTGTAGCTTAATTGGCTTGATTCATTGGCTAGTTAAAAACAAATATAAAATTGTCCAAGTTGGCGATATGCAGAGTACTGCCCTGCCCTGCCGACTACAGAATTCAGAAGGTACTGTGCGGGGATCGCTGGTTGGTGCGGACTCGGTGAGCCGAATGGCCTGTTTCCGCGCTGTATCTCTAAAACTGAAACAACAAAAAAGCAAAACTCTTTTTTTTCCCGCTGCATCTTGTGCCAGGAGATGTTTACTTTGAAGAGGAGCAGAGGAAACGCATGTTACTGTCCTTGGGTTTCGATGGGATTCACAGGAAGCGTTTGTTTACGAGGTGGTTTTCATTTCAAGAGTGAGTTGACATAACCTTGCGGCATGGTTTGCACACTGCGACCTGGCACCGTCCGAGCTTCCAATCTTGATGAGATGTCTCTCAAACTTGCCTTCCTCAGTCTGTGGCACGGTGGCGCAGCGGTGGAGTTACTGCCTCACAGCGCCAGGGACCCGGGTTCGATCCTGACCACGGACGCTGTCTGTACGGAGTTTGTACCTTCTCCCCGTGACCGCGTGGGTCTCCTCCAGGTGTTGCGGTTTCCACCGTACTTCAAAGAAGTACAGGTTTGTAGGTTAGTTGGCTTCTGGTAATTGTAAATTGTCCCCAGTGTGTAGGTATGTGCTCGCACACAGTGGTTGTCGATGGTCGGTGCGGACTCGGTGGGCAGAGAGACCCTACCGTGAAGTTTAAGTTATGCCCCTGTCCCACTTAGGAAACCTGAACGGAAACCTCTGGAGACTTTGTGCCCCACCCAAGGTTTCCGTGCAGTTCCCGGAGGTTGCAGGTGGTTGCCGGAGGTTGCAGGTAGTGGAAGCAGGTAGGGAGACTGATAAAAACCTCCGGGAACCGCATGCAAACCTTGGGTGGGGCGCAAAGTCTCCAAAGGTTTCCATTCAGGTTTCCTAAGTGGGACGGGGGCATTATGATGCGCAATATGGGACTTTGATTAGGCCACATTTGGAGAATTGCATGCAGTTCTGGTCGCCCCATTACCGGACGAATAGAGAACCCTTGGAGAGGTTGCAGAAGAGGTTTACCAGAATGCTGCTCGGATTAGAGGGCATTAGCCATAAGGTTGGACTGACTTGGATCATATTCTCTGGAGCATCAGAGGCTGAGGGGAGACCTGAGAGGCATAGATAGGGTAGACAGTCTAAACTTTTTTCCCCAGAGTGGAAGTGTCAAAGACTAGAGGGCATGGCTCTGAGGTGAGAGGGGCAAAGTTTAAAGGAGTTGTGCGGGGCGTTTGTTCCACACAGAGTGGTGGTGGGTGCCTGGAACGCGTTGCCAGGGGTGGTGGTAGAGGTAGATATGACAGTGGTACTTGATTCTTTGGGACGGGCACATGGATATGAACACTGCTCCAGGCCGGTGTCCCGTCAGTCCAGGGCTGTCGGTTAACCCGGTGGGACAGACAAGACAAGAGACAAGAGACATTTATTATCACATGAACCAATTGGTACAGTGAAATTTGGGGTCACCATACACCCATACGAATAAAGAAAAAAAAGAACACAGAACACGATAGTCTTTAACACAAACATCCCCACACAGCAGAATCAACGTTTCCCACTGTGAGGGAAGGCACCAAAGTTGAGACAGGGACAAGCAGAGTTGAACTGGAGTTAGCACTTCTTCTCCACGCTGGCTGTAAGCCTGGGGCCGCCACTGCTCCGGGCCGGTGTTCCGTCATTCCATGTGGTCACCCCGGCCATCTCCGGTTATCCCCGGACTGGGATGGGGCACTCGGGAGGGGACGGGGACGGGGACGGGGACGGGGACAGTCCAGTAGCAATTCAACAGCGCTTGCAGCACCGGAGACCCGGGTTCGATCCTGACTACGGATGAAACGCAGCTCTGTATACATGCAGCAGCTCGGCTGCAGAGAATGTTTATCGCGAATGACCTTTGACAAATCCCATGATTCCTTGCGTTTTTCGGAATACTGAACTTGCTTATATTCCATATTCCATGTGTTTGGGATATTTCTGTTGACACTGTCCCATGCAAGAGGAACTCTAAAATGCATTTATTCTTCGTCTTAAAATTCACCGTTCATTTACAACCTCTAAATTTATACAAGAATTTTTTGTTTACAGGTGGAGGCCACAACATCACAAAACATCGTGGCACTTAGATCTAAACAGCGGTGTGAAACATTGCACAAAAATACTTTTCCTGGAATTTACTCCTTTCAATTTGTTTTCCCTCTGTTTGTTTTATCTGAGGATGTCCCCGAGGTTTATTATATATTTACCGAAATAGATCTTTCCATGCATCCACGATGATGGGAAAACAACTAGAATCTTTGGAATAGTCATTCTGGATCCTGCAGTTAGATACAAAATGCTCGAGTAACTCAGCGGGACAGGCAGCATCTCTGGAGAGAAGGAGACTGGATAGACTCGGCTTGTACTCGCTAGAATTTAGAAGATTGAGGGGGGGATCTTATAGAAACGTACAAAATTCTTAAGGGGTTGGAGAGGCTAGATGCAGGAAGATTGTTCCTGATGTTGGGGAAGTCCAGAACAAGGGGTCACAGTTTAAGGATAAGGGGGAAGTCTTTTAGGACCGAGATGAGAAAATCATTTTTTACACAGAGAGTGGTGAATCTGTGGAATTCTCTGCCACAGAGGGTAGTTGAGGCCAGTTCATTGGCTATATTTAAGAGGGAGTTAGATGTGGCCCTTGTGGCTAAAGGGATCAGGGGGTATGGAGAGAAGGCAGGTACAGGATACTGAGTTGATCAGCCATGATCATATTGAATGGTGGTGCAGGCTCGAAGGGCCGAACGGCCTACTCCTGCACCTATTATCTATGTTTCTATGTTGCTATGAGACCCTTCTTTAGATGAGCATTTCGGGTCAAGACCTGAAACGTCACCCATTCCTTCTCTATAGAGATGCTGCCTGTCCACAGTGTTGCTCCAGCATTTTGTGTCTGTCTTCAGTGTAAACCAGCATCTGCAGTTGCTTCCTACACAATCTGAATCCTATGTTGAGCCTGTTTTTCGTGAATATGTGAGAGAGAGTTGTACGCGCTCTGCGCATACTCATATGTACAAGTGTGTGAGTGTGTGAGCGCAGTATATGCATTCCTTTGTGTGCGTGCCGCAAGTGTGCACATGTGTAAGTGCATCCTGGACTCGTGTCAGCATCCTGTGAAAGACATCCCCCCCCTTCCCCCGACGTTCCTTTTCCTTCAAACACCCGACTCCGACCAACCCTTCCCGTTGCCACACTGAACTTGCTGTCCTGGGCCTCCTCCATTGCCAGCGCGAGGCCAGATTCCACCAGGTGGCGCTGTCAGCGATGGCCCGACCGCCGGTTACGGGAGCCAAGATCGTCCCATCAACGGAATGCTCGCGGCCCCCGAACGCAGGAGAACAATGAAGGGAAGAGATTGAACTGGTTTTTCACATTCCATCACAGTGAGGAATGTGGAGGAGTCACTGTGGTGGATGTTCATGTTAAAATATATTTTGTGGGTTTCGTTGCTTTTTATTGGTATGACTGTATGGCAATAAACAATAGACAATAGGTGCAGGAGTAGGCCATTCGGCCCTTCGAGCCAGCACCGCCATTCATGGCTGATCATCCCCAATCAGTACCCCGTTCCTGCCTTCTCCCCATATCCCCTGACTCCGCGATATTTAAGAGCTCTATCTAACTCTCTCTTGAAAGCATCCAGAGAACTGGCCTCCACTGCCTTCTGAGGCAGAGAATTCCACAGACTCATAACTCTTTGGGAAAAAAAAAATGTAATCTCCGTTCTAAATGGCTTATCCCATATTCTTAAACTGTGGCCCCTGGTCTGGACTCCCCCCCAACATCGGGAACATGTTTCCTGCCTCTAGCGTGTCCAAGCCCTCAATAATCTTATATGTTTCAACAAAAGATAGCCTCTCATCCTTCTAAATTCCAGAGTATACAAGCCCAGCCGCCCACATTCTATCAACATATGTCAGTCCCGCCATCCCGGGAAAGAAATCAAATTCTTCGTATGATGCAAAACATACTTGGCTAATAAAGAATGAATATGATTATGATTATGAGATGCAAACTGGAGGAACAGTACCTCATATTCCGCTTGGGTAGCTTCTTCTTCTTTCGTGTTGCAATGCACAGCCAAAAGTTGTTGGACAACTTGTTCTATTGGATCTTCCATTTGTGCCCGTCGAGTTGATTGCATTAGTCGAAACAGGGCGGACCACGTGAAGGTTGCAATCTTCCACCCCACTTGGGTAGCTTACACCCCAACGGTCTGAATATTGAATTGTCCGATTTTAGATAACTAACCCTACAAACCCCCCCCCCCCCCCCCCCCCACCCCAACAAACATGCGCGGTGGTTAAGTCCAGCTTCTTTCACCTAAGGAAGCTGGCGAAGGTGAAGCCCATTCTCGAGCGGCAGCATTTTGAGACAGTAATCCATGCCTTTATTACATCTAGGCTGGATTACTGTAACGCACTCTATTTTGGTGTTGCTCGTTCTTCACTGGCTCGTCTCCAGTTGGTTCAGAATGCTGCTGCTCGCCTTTTAACAGGGACTCGAAAGAGGGAGCACATATCGCCAATTCTGGCCTCCCTACACTGGCTCCCGGTGCACTTTCGAGTTCATTTTAAGATACTGTTATTTGTTTTTAAATCTCTGAATGGGCTTGCCCCGCCTTACCTCTCTGAGCTGCTCCACCCATACGCTCCTGCCCGGTCCCTCAGGTCAGCTGGTCAGCTGCTCCTGGAGGTACCGAGGTCTAGTCGGAGGCTCAGAGGGGATAGAGCCTTCTCTGTTGCTGCTCCGGCACTCTGGAACACCCTGCCGTTGCACATCAGACAGGCCCCCTCACTGTCCATCTTCAAATCCAGTGTTTAAAAACACATTTGTACTCCCTGGCTTTTGACCATGCCTGAGACTTTGCTTCTGTTTGTGGTGTTTTTGATGTTTCTTTATTTTACATGTCTTTTCCTACTATTTCTTTTGATTGTTATTTTTGGTGTGTATTAACTTTTTTTGTCAATGATTAGTGATGTACAGCACTTTGTTGCAGCTATGTTTGTTTTTAAAGTGCTCTATAAATAATATTATTATTATTATTATTATTAAAACAAACACCCCCCCCCCCCCTCTCATTTTCTCCCACTCACTTCCTTGGGCTCCACCTGGATGCATTCACATATCGCCCTTTCTCCTTATTCTTGTCCCCTTCCCCCCGTATTCCTTCCTCCAGCTTCATAGTTCCTGCTTCTACCCTGATCTCACACTTTTTGTCTTTTGATCTCTGGCTTTGGTCCAAAATTCAACTTGGGACTAATGGGACTAGTTTAGATGGGTCATCTTGGTCGGCATGGACGAGTTGGGCTGAAGAGCCTGTTTCATAATATTTCCGTAAGATCATAAGTGATAGGAGCAGACTTAAGCCATTCGGCCCATCAAGCGTACCAGCATTCAGTCATGGCTGGTCTTTCTCTCCCTCCAAAACCCCATTCTCCCCATAACCCCTGACACCATCGAGTCCATGTCTGTATTCTCTCATTCTGGCTTTTTCTTTCTCGCTGTTATTTTCTTTGCTTTCTCAATTATTCACTCTTTCTCTTACTCTTTTCCCCTTTTTACATTTCTCTTTTTCTTGGGCGGCACGCTGATGCAGCGCCAGAGACCCGCGTTCCATCCTGACCACTGGTGCTGTCTGTACGGAGTTTGCACGTTTCCCTCGTGTACTCCGGGTTGCCTCCCACACAGCCCAAAGGCAAGCGGGTTTGTAGGTCAATTAGATTTGGTAAAGATTGTAAATTGTCCCTAGTGCTTTTAGGGTAGTGTTATGCCCCTGTCCCACTTAGGAGACCTGAACGGAATCCTCTGGAGACTTTGCGCCCCGCCCAAGGTTTCCGTGCGGTTCCCGGAGGTTTTCGTCAGTCTCCCTACCTGCTTCCACCACCTGCAACCTCCGGCAACCACCTGCGACCTCCGGGAACCGCACGGAAACTTTGGGTGGGGCGCAAAGTCTCCAGAGGTTTCCGTTCAGGTTTCCTAAGTGGGACAGGGGCATAACTGTGCGGGGATCGCTGGTTGGTGCGGACCCTGTTTCCGCGCTGTATCTCTAAACTAAACTACTCCCTTCACCTTTTTTTTCTTCCTCTCCTCCTTGATCATTCACTTTCTTTTCCTTTCTGTCCCTCTCTTTCTCCTTTGCACCTTGTCATTCTCTCTCTCTCTCTCTCCCCCCCCCCCCCCCCCCCCCCCCCCCCCCCATTTTTCTCTCCTTGCTTCGCATAACCAGAACACCTCTCAGTCCCTGATGCGCCTGTTTTGCATTGTGCCGTTGTCACGAGCTGCGTACTGTGTCCCCTCATTATCTCCTGTATACCAAACAAGGAGCTATGGCCTTTCAAAGGACGGCCTGGCAAGTTCCCAACACCTAGTGTGCCTCTCACAGTTGTTGCAATGCTAAAAACAGAAAGACGATGGAAGGCTATGTCAGCTGAGTGCAGCCTGGAGTGTGTCTGGGTGGATCAACCCTGGCACCTAGTCCCAGGTCCCTGCTATTTTTATTGTATACCCACCTGCACATCATAACTAACAGAGATGAGAAAATCACACTGAGGGCGGCTTTCAATTCCCCCTGCTCAAATAGCGAAAGGCTTGGATGTGGAGAGGATGTTTCCACTAGTGGGAGAGTCTGGGACCAGAGGTCACAGTCTCAGAATTAAAGGACGTTCCTTTAGGAAGGAGACGAGGAGGAATTTCTTTCATCAGAGGGTGGTGAATCTGTGGAATTCTTTGCCACAGAAGGCCAAGTCAGTGGATATTTTTAAGACAGAGATAGACAGATTCTTGATTAGTGCGGGTATCAGGGGGTTATGGGGAGAAGGCAGGAGAATGGGGTTCGGAGGGAGAGATTGATCGGCCTTGATTGAATGGCGGAGTGGACTTGATCGGGAACGAGAGACATACCTTTAAGATGAGAGGGACAAGATTTCATGCAAAACCTGAAGGGCAACCTTTTCACTCAGAGGGTGGCGGGTATGTGGAACGAGCTGCCAGAGGATGTAGTTGAGGCAGGTACAATAATGGGGCTGTCCCACTGTACGAGCTCATTCAAGAGTTCTCCCGAGTTTCCCCTGATTCGAATTCTGAGAATTATGGTAATAGTCGAAAAATCTTCACCAGTCTTCCCGAGCTTACCGCGTTTCCCGAGTACCTGCCGTTAGCGTTACGAGCCGCTAAGAGACGTTCCCGAGCTCCGACGTACCCGCTACATACATTCTACTTGCTTACCACGAGTTTGATTTTTTTTTTAACTCGGGAGAGCTCTTGAATTACCTCGTACAGTGGGACAGGCCCTTAGCAGCATTAAAAATACATTTAGATAGGTACATGGAACATGGAAG
Source organism: Leucoraja erinaceus (assembly GCF_028641065.1). Lineage (NCBI taxonomy): Eukaryota > Metazoa > Chordata > Chondrichthyes > Rajiformes > Rajidae > Leucoraja > Leucoraja erinaceus. The sequence continues at coordinate 91,774,612 of NC_073381.1, forward strand.
TGGAATGAAAAAGTTTATTGTCTCATGTGACAAGGCACAGTAAAATTCTCTGCTTGCGTACCCAATGTATACAAATAGTGGCCACCTATGGCTCTAACATAGTTTCAAAGCACGCCGGCTCCTTCTTTTGTTCTCCCCCCACACACAGCAGTTCCCCCACGCGGGGTCCCCATTGTCCTTCCCTTCCCCCCCCATGGACAAAGAGGTTTAGTTTAGTTTAGTTAGGATAGGTTCAGATGGATATGGACCAAACACGGGCAAATGGAACTAGTTTAGATAAGGTGTTTTGGTCGGCATGGACAAGTTGGGCAGAAGGACCTGTTAGTACTGCGTGCATTCTGGTCACCCCCATTACAGGAAGGATGTGGATCCTTTGGCGAGGGTGGGTGGACAAGAGGATTTACCAGAACAGTGCATGGATTAGAAGGTGTAAACAAGCGGGTCGTTTTCTCCATCCCAGCCCGTCCATGGCGACCAAGAGGCCCAATCTACGTGGGTCCCATTTGCCCGCGTAAGTTCCAAATTCATATATTGGGCTGAATTGGTTTGTCCCGTACGGGACCGCCCTTGACCCGTATTTGACCGCTATTACTCAAGTCGAGGGGACTGTCGGGTCGGAGTGCCGACGTAATGCAGCCCATGGAGCCCCGTAATGCAGCCTTCGGAGATTCGCTTACCGCCGACACCACCGCCCCTCCTTCTCATGGCCGATCATCGGTTGAATGGGGTGCGCAACGTCGCGCGGCCCGGGCCAAAACTCCTCAGCTGGCCCGCCGGCTGGACTTTGTGTGCAGTCCAGCACCCGGGACAACACATCATTCACCCAGTCACGGCCGAGTCGGTCAACGAATTGCCGTGGGGAATTTGTCCCGTATTTTGGCCTTTTGTCCCTTATTTGGGAGTGAGGAAGTTGGCGCTCCCACTGTCCAAGTGTCTTTTAAATGCGGCGTAAAGCGGTTTCGTGCAGTCACAGTGGACGGCGATGAGAGGGACGTTGGTTCGGGGGTCGTACCACATGACCAAGGGAAGGCAACGGCTGCAGGCCCACCGCAGCCTGGGGCTCGCCTGGACCGGGCACCGCTCCTGACAACTCGAGCCCGGACTGGACTCTGAACATGCTGCCAAAACACGGTGTCTCGTGCAAGCGGGATCAGGAGACTATTTCTGTACACTTGCTAACCGGGGATGTGCTTGGGTATTGGAATACCGTACTGGACTGTAGGGAAGGAAATAATTTAATTTTCCGGTGCACTACGCACATCGGAACATAGAAACATAGAAATTAGGTGCAGGAGTAGGCCATTCAGCCTTTCGAGCCAGCACCACCATTCAATATGATCTGGCTGATCATCCAAAATCAGTACCCCATTCCTGCTTTCTCACCATATCCCTTGATTCCGTTAGATCTAAGAGCTGTATCTAATGCCCCTGTCCCACTTAGGAAACCTGAAAGGAAACCTCTGGAGACTTTGCGCCCCACCCAAGGTTTCCGTGCGGTTCCCAGAGGTTGCAGGTGGTTTCCGGAGGTTGCAGGTAGTGGAAGCAGGTAGGGAGACTGACAGAAACCTCCGGGAACCGCACGGAAACCGCACGGAAACATTGGGTGGGGTGCAAAGTCTCCAGAGGTTTCCATTCATGTTTCCTAAGTGGGACAGGGGCCTAACTCTCTCTTGAAAGCATCCAGTGGATTGGCCTCCACTGCCTTCCTTGGTGGAGAATTCTACAGATTCACAACTCTCTGGGTGAAAACGTTTTTCCTCATCTTAGTCCTAAGTGGCCGACCCCTTATTCTTAAACTGTGACCCCCTGGTTCTGGACTCCCCCGACATCGGGAACATTTTCCCCACATGTGATGATAAAAGCAACGTTGAACCATTGAACCTTGTGGGTTTGATAGCTCCGCCATCACTGAGGTGACAGAGATGTGGATGTATGGGCTCCGATTTTCCAAAATCCCTCATATCCTGGTAAATCCAGGGAGGGTTGTTGGAATTAATGCCTGATGCTTCCTCTGGGAGGCAGAGGCAGGAAACGCCAGATCACCTGCGATGGTGAAACGCTGGAGTTCATCGTTTGGGGAATTGGAGCAGTTCATGTGGACCATCAAGTGGAATCTACAAGGCTTTGCAAAAGGGAAACAGCTTTGACACATTTATTTGAGTTTTTGGGAAGATAAGTTGGAGGGTGCATAAAGGGCAACTGGGGGACGTACATACTTCCTGCGATTTTTTAAAGGTATGCAATACAATACAATACAATATAATACGGTTTTATTCGTCACATTCGTCTACCATTATCCATTTTGGTGGCAAAAACAGGAAAGCAGACTATTACCTAAATGGTGGCCGATTGGGAAAGGGGGAGATGCAGCGAGACCTGGGTGTCATTGAAGGTAGGCATGCAGGTGCAGCAGGCAGTAAAGAAAGCGAATGGTATGTTAGCTTTCATTGCAAAAGGATTTGAGTATAGGAGCAGGGAGGTTCTACTGCAGTTGTACAGGGTCTTGGTGAGACCACACCTGGAGTATTGCGTGCAGTTTTGGTCTCCAAATCTGAGGAAGGACATTATTGCCATAGAGGGAGTGCAGAGACGGTTCACCAGACTGATTCCTGGGATGTCAGGACTGTCTTATGAAGAAAGACTGGATAGACTTGGTTTATACTCTCTAGAATTTAGAAGATTGAGAGGGGATCTTATAGAAACTTACAAAATTCTTAAGGGGTTGGACAGGCTAGATGCAGGAAGATTGTTCCCGATGTTGGGGAAGTCCAGGACAAGGGGTCACAGCTTGAGGATAAGGGGGAAATCCTTTAAAACCGAGATGAGAGGAACTTTTTTACACAGAGAGTGGTGAATCTCTGGAACTCTCTGCCACAGAGGGTAGTTGAGGCCAGTTCATTGGCTATATTTAAGAGGGAGTTAGATGTGGCCCTTGTGGCTAAGGGGATCAGGGGGTATGGAGAGAAGGCAGGTACGGGATACTGAGTTGGATGATCAGCCATGATCATATTGAATGGCGGTGCAGGCTCCTGCACCTAATTTCTATGTTTCTATGTTTCTATGTTTCTATTGCACATAAAGTGCAAGTGAAATGAATTTGCATTGCTGGAAGACTATGTGAGATGCACTGTTAGTATTTCAGTAACCCATGGAGAAGGTGCACTGTTTGTTACAGCCAAAAATACCGACATAAGTCAAAGGCACTTCAGTCTGAAGAACGGTCTCCACCTGAAAGGTCAGCTAATCCTTCACTCCAGAGTTCTGTCCCGCTGAGTTACTCCAGCATTTTGTGTCTACCTTCACACTTATCCCAATAGCATCGTTGAGGTTGAACTGAACATTTGAAAGTCCACCATTCATCCATTTAGGAATGACTGTGGTCAAAGTACAAAGTGTTTCATGGCCCTATCAGGGACACATGACAATAAACTCACTTGAACTTGAACATGAAGTGTTCATAGTGGCCGAATTCGGCCATTTCGCCCATTGAGTCTACTCCACCATTCAATCATGGCTGATCCATCTTTCCCTCTCAACGCCATTCTCCTGCCTTCTCTCCATCACACCTGACACCCGTACTAATCAAAAATCAATCTATCAATCCCCACCTTAAAAATATTCATTTACTTGGCCTCCTCAATAGACTCCACAGATTCACCACCCTGTTGCTAAATACGATGGAGGAACTCAGCAGGTCATGCTGATATACGGGTGGCATGGCAGTGCAGCGGTAGAGTTGCTGCCTTACAGCGCCAGAGACCCCAGTTCAAACCTGGCCGCGTGGTTTTTCTCCGGGTGCTCCGGTTTCCTTTCCGCACTCCAAAGACGTGCAGGTTTTGTGGGTTAATTGACCGGTGAAGCTGTAAATTGTCCTTGGTGTGTGTAGGTTAGTGTACGGAATGATTGCTGGTTGGAGAGAATACGGTGGGCCGAAGGGCCTGTTTCCATGCTGTATCTCTAAAATCGAAAGTAAAGTCTAAATCTGCAGCAGGTGACGTTTCAATTCCGGAACTCATCTTCAGACTGATGAAAGAGAAGGGAGAAAGCTAGAAATGAGAGGCCTTTTGGAGGTGTATGAAATCACCCCTATGGGGAGTATGGGGTGGGTGTTGCCAACTGTCCCGTATTAGCCAGGACATCCCGTATATTGGGCTAAATTGGTTTGTCCCATACAGGACCGCCCTTGTCCCGTATTTGACCGCAGCTACTCGGGTCGGATCGGAGCGCTACATCTGACCCCGCCTCACCCGTCCCGACGTAGTGCAGCCCATGGAGTGCAGCAGCAGCGCCTCGCCCGTGGCCCCGTCGGTCGGCAGCCCGGCCAGCTGTCCGACCTTCAGACCTTCACTTACCGCCGACACCACCAGCCCTCCTTCTCATGGCCGGTCATCTGTTCATGAGTTGGATGCGGTGCTGGACTTTGGGCCAAAACTCCTCAGCTGGCCCGCCGGCTGGGCTTTGTGTGCAGTCCAGCACCCGGGCCAACTCACCATTCACCCAGACACGGCCGAGTTGGTCAACGAAATGCCGTCGGGAATTTGTCCCGTCTTTTGCCCTTTTGTCCCTTATTTGAAAGTTGGCAACCCTAGTTGAGAGGACAAGATAGATCAGCCGTGATTGAATGGTGGAGTAGACTCAATGGGCTAGTTCGGGCAATAGTAATGGTGAGCAACACTAGGAGTCATTTTTCCCGGAGGTAGTGAATCATGAAATCGAGGGAATAGATGTAATGGGATAGGGATATTGCACTGAACACGACACCAAGTTAAATGAATCTCCCTTAACTTGAGGAGAGAGGGAAATGGAAACAGGAGTCAGGAGCAACTCAGCGGGTCAGGCAACATCTCCGAAGAAAAGCAATAGGCGACGGTTCGCGTTGAAACCCTTCAGATTTGTGAATTTTGAATTATTTTGAATTATGAATAAGTTTATTGTCCAAGTGTGTGCACATACAAGGAATTTGCCTTGGTGCTCCACTCGCAAGTAAAACAACGCGACGTACAGTAACAAATAAGAATGACACGTAAAACATTAAAAATTAATAATAAATCAATACAGTTTATAGATGTGAGTTAAATAAAATACCAGAGCAAAAGGAGGCTACAAACTCAATCACCCACTGAGTTACTCCAGCATGTTGTGTGTAACCGTGTAAACCAGTGTCTGCAGGCAGCAACTCTACCGCTGCACCACACCTTCTCCCCGCAACCTTCAGCTTTGCAATTAACAATATGGAGCATGAATAGAATCTCTGAACCAAATAACCTTCTCCAGTTTTCCCATGTGCATTCTTATTATAAATATCGTCAGCATCATCACTCTTGCGAATCAGTTCAACTACATGAATTTCAGATCACCAACTTGGCCCACAGGTATTGTGTACAAATGTTAGTGGGAGAATTAGTTAGTCTGCTGTACTTCCTGAAGTTGACAGACTCGATACACACTTAATGGCCTAATGCTTATGTTTGCCGGACTAGTAAACTCAGGAGACATCTGCTAATAATTTCCATATTTCCTGTCAACAGAGTGATCCAGCGTGGAAACAGGCACTTCGACCCAACTTGCCCACTCCACCCGACATGTCCCATCTACACTTGTCCCATATGCATGCGTTTGGCCCATATCCCTCTAAACCTGTCCTATCCATGTACCTGCCCAAATGTTTCTTAAACGTTGCAAACTGCCACTGTATGTCATGTTGTCACTTGCGGGCGGAGCACCAAGGCAAATTCCTTGTATGTGAATACTTGGCCAATAAACTTCAATACCACCTGCCTTAACTACCTCCTCCGGCAGCTTGTTTTATACACACGCCACCCTCTTTGTGAAAACGTTTCACTTTAAACCTCATTGTTCTTGATTCCCCAACTCTGGGCAAGAGACTCTGTGCGTCTAGCCGACCGATTCCTCTCATTATTTTGTACACCTCTATAAGGTCACCCCTCATTCTCCTGTCTTTTACCCAGAGTTTGGGAATCAAGAACCAGAGAATATGGGTTTAAGGTGAAAAGGAAACCATTTTATAGGAACCTGAGGGGCAACTTTTTCACACAGAGCGTGGTGGGTGTATGGAACGAGCTGCCAGAGGAGGTAGTTGAAGCAGGTACTATAATAACATTTAAAAGACATTAGAACGGGTACATGGATAGGAAAGGTTTAGAGGGATGTGGGCCAAGCAAAGGCAGATGCAACTAGTGTAGATGGGGCATCTTGGTCGGCATGGACGAGTTGGGCCGAAGGGCCTGATTCCATGCTATATGACTATGACTTAGAAATGAGAGAGCCCAGAACCAGAGGACGCGGTCTCAGGGTAAAAGGATGTATAAAAGGAATAAAATGAATGAATAGGAGGAATTTCTTTAGCCAGAGGGTCGTGAATTTGTGGAATTCATGTCACAGATGTTAGTGGAGGGCTAGTCATTAGGTATTTTTAAAGTGCTGATTGATAGATTGTTGGTTAGTAAGAGGAACAATGTTTGTGGGAGAGAAGGCAGAAGGATGTGGTTGAGAGGGTTAGTAGGTTAATTGGCTTGAGTAAAAATTGCAGATTGTAGCTGGTGTGTGGGATACTGCTAGTGTACGGGGATTGCAGGTCGGCGCGGACTTGGTGGGCCACTCTTAATCTGCAAACTACGGGATAAAATAGCTCAGCCACGATTGAATGGCGGAGTAGACCCGATGGGCTGAATGGCCTAATTCTACTCCGATGGCTTATGGTCTGTGGCCTTACCAGTTTACTTTATTGCCACGTGTATCGTTTCAGGTCGGGACACTTCATCAGACTTCTTCAGACCCAGATCCCGATCCTTCTTCGGATCCAGGGACACGGCTTGACCCGCTGAGTTACTCCACTTCATAAGGTCATGTTCATAGGTTATAGGTGGTGCATAACTTGCAAACCATCGATGCTACTCCGCCATTCATAGAAACATAGAAACATAGAAATTAGGTGCAGGAGTAGGCCATTCGGCCCTTCGAGCCTGCACCGCCATTCAATATGATCATGGCTGATCATCCAACTCAGTATCCCGTACCTGCCTTCTCTCCATACCCTCTGATCCCCTTAGCCACAAGGGCCACATCTAACTCCCTCTTAAATATAGCCAATGAACTGGCCTCGACTACCCTCTGCGGCAGAGAGTTCCAGAGATTCACCACTCTCTGTGTGAAAAAAGTTCTTCTCATCTCGGTTTTAAAGGATTTCCCCCTTATCCTTAAGCTGTGACCCCTTGTCCTGGACTTCCCCAACATCGGGAACAATCTGTTTAAGAGGGAACTGCAGATGCTGGAGAATCGAAGGTTACACAGAAAAGCTGGAGAAACTCAGCGGGTGCAGCAGCATCTATCTTCGCTCCATAGATGCTGCTGCACCCGCTGAGTTTCTCCAGCTTTTCTGTGTAACCATCGGGAACAATCTTCCTGCATCTAGCCTGTCCAACCCCTTAAGAATTTCAATCATGGCTGATCTATCTCGCCCTCCTAACCTCATTCTCCTGCCTTCTCCCCATAACCTCTGACACCCGTACTAATCAAGAATCTATCTACCTTAAAAATACCCATTGACTTGGCCTCCACAGCCTTCAGTGGCAAAGAATTCCACAGATTCACCACCCTCTGACTAAATAAATTCCTCCTCATCTCCTTCCTAAAGGTACGTCCTTTTATCCTGAGGCAGTGACCTCTGGTCCTAGAGTCTCGCACTCTCCCACTCTAATGAAAGGCACATAATGAGTGGATGTGGAGAGGATGTTTCCACTGGTGGGAGAGTCTAGGACCAGAGGTCATAGCCTCAGAATTAAAGGGCGCTCTTTTAGAAAGGAGGTGAGGAGGAACTTCTTTAGTCAGAGGGTAGTTAATCTGTGGAACTCATTGCCACAGAGAGTTGTGGAGGCCATGTAAGTGGATATTTTTAAGGCAGAGAGACAGATTCTTGATTAGAACGGGTGTCAAAGGTTACGGGGGGGAAGGCAGGAAAATTGGGATTAGGTGGCAGAGATCAGCCATGATTGAATGGCGGAGTAGGCTCGATGGGCCGAATGGCCTAATTCTACTCCTATAACTTATGAACGTGTACAAAATCATGAGGGGAATATAATAGGGTGAATGTACAGAGATTTTTTACCCAGGATATTGGGAATCAGGAACTAGAGGACAAAGGTTTAAGGTGAGAGGGGGAAGATTTAAGGCAGAGATAGACAAGTTCTTGATTAGAACGGGTGTCAAGGGTTACGGGGAGATGGGATTAGGAGGCAGAGATCAGCCGTGATTGAATGGAGGAGTTGACTCGATGGGCCGAATGGCTTAATTCTACTCCTACAACTTGTGAACTTGTGAACTCCCAGTTTCTGAACCCTCACGGGAGCTGTACATGTGTCGCTCTGTCAGCTGTGCCAGCGTGGGGCTAGCATGCCGACACACAGTTGGCAAGCGAGCTGAGATGCCAGTGAGGTGACGGGCGGGCAGGCAGCTTTCCGCTCCCATTCTCTGCCAGCCCCCACCTGACCTCGCGTTCAGTCCAACAGAGCGTGCAGCCTCTTCCATTCTCAAGCCCTTCATCCTCTTCCCTAGCGAGAGAGAGAGAGAGAGAGAGAGAGAGAGAGAGAGAGAGAGAGAGAGAGAGATAGTTAGATTTAACTCTTAGGGCTAACGGAATCAAGGGATATGGGGAAAAAGCAGGAACGGGGCACTGATTCAATAATCAGCCATGATCATAGAAACATAGAAAATAGGTGCAGGAGCCTGCACCGCCATTCAATATGAACATGGCAGTATCCTGTATAACCATATTTCGTTGTCTCTAATGCATTTCGTTGTCTCTGTACTGTACACTGACAATGACAATTAAATTGAATCTGAATCATATAACCATATAACAATTACAGCACGGAAACAGGCCATCTCGACCCTTCTAGTCCGTGCCGAACACATAATCTCCCCATGTCCCATATACCTGCGCTCAGACCATAACCCTCCATTCCCTTCCCATCCATATAACTATCCAATTTATTTTTAAATGATAAAAACGAACCTGCCTCCACCACTTCCACTGGAAGCTCATTCCACACAGCTACCACTCTCTGAGTAAAGAAGT
>NC_073381.1:91788705-91793705 GCF_028641065.1 Leucoraja erinaceus
GAATGGCCTGCTCCTGCACATATTTTCTATGTTCCTATGATCTACGGACAGGGCCAGCCTACGGACTTGTTCCTGAACTGAAGGCACCATTTCACGATAAAGAACCTGGCGAGCTGGAATCCTGTACCTTGCGACCGATGATTCAACCGTGTGTTATGGATGTGCATGTCTCACAGGCCTGTAGTTCTTTAAAGTCCCAGATAATTAATTCGGAGGCTGAGGAGACAGTATGTGGTTTAGTTGAGGAAGGGAGTGCAGATGCTGGTTTAAACCAAAGTATCACTCTCTGTTTAGTGTTATAGATCAGTGTTTAGCTGTTCTCTGCTTGTAATGGGTACAACTTGCATTGTCCACCAGTGGTGTGCCCTGGTCCTGGGGGTCGGGGTCAGGGTCGGGTGTGGTGTGGCCTGGCATCCACCCGGGATCACAACAGGAAAACCAAGCTGGTCACCGGCTTCCGGATCCACTGATTCCAGCTCCACACTTGTGCCTGTGGTGGGATTTGAACCCGTCACCTCCTGCACCACAACCACTGTCACCGTCCCACTCAGCCAGCCACACTTTTATAGAAGGCTTCGTCAGAGAGCAGAGGGATGGGCTTGGATCAGTAACTCTCTGCTGGCTCATTCATTTCAGTCAATTAAATGGGCCTCAGATCCCCAACTAGTCCCGTCCCACACATCAACACCAAATGCTGGAGTAACTCAGCGGGACAGGCGGCATCTCTGGAGAGAAGGAATGAGTGACGTTTCGGGTGGAGACCCTTCTTCAGACTGAAACCGTCACCCGTTCCTTCTCTCCAGAGATGCTGCCTGTCCCGCTGAGTTACTCCAGCATTTTGTATCTATCTACAGTTGAGTGAAGTTTAGAGATACAGCACGGAAACAGGCCCTTCGGCCCACCCAGTCCGTGCCGGCCAGGCGATCCCTGCACGCTAGGACCATTCCACACACACCAGGGGCAATTTACACCTTTACCCAAGCCAATTAACTTTGCAAAAACCTGTACGTCTTTGGAGTGTGGGAGGAAACCAGAGCCCCCTGAAGAAAACCCACGCTGTCACGGGGAGAACGTACAAACTCCGTACAGACGGCACCCTTAGTCGGGATCGAACCCGGGTCTCTGTGAGTCAGCAACTCTACCACTGTGCCACCGTGTCACACCTCCGGAGGCAGGCATGGGTGCAAATGTCAAGCATGAGAGTACATAGCTTTCAGGTGATGGGGCAAAGTTTAAAGGACCCGTTGGGTCTCGCCCCCCCAATGTGGGGGGGGGGGGGGGGGGAGGAGGGGCATCGGTGTTGGTGGTCGCCCCGGAGTCAGGCACCCCCCGGAGCCTCCCCCTGCTTTTTTCACACAGTGGGTGGTGGGAGCCTGACCTTGGGTACTGCCTGTTTGTGTGGAGTTTGCACGTTCTCCCCATCACCCTGGTGGGTTTTCTCCAGGTGGTCCCATTTCCTTCCATATGGTAAAGATGTAGGTTGACTGGCCCTCTATAAAATGAGCCCCTGGTGTGTAGGAAGTGGGATAACATACAACTAATGTGAACTGGTGATGGATGGTCAGAGTGGACTCGGTGGGCTGAAGGGCCTGTTTCAATGCTGTGACTCTACACTCTAAACTAAGCCTGATCACTGTATGTTTTCCCGTGACACCTTTAGTTTACTTCAGAGATACAGCGTAGAAACAGGCCCTTCGGCCCACCGAGTCCACACTGTCCCATTCACTAGTTTAATCGTACCCACTGGGGACAATTTACGGAAGCCAATTTGCCGACAAACCTGCTCGCTTTGGGAAGCCGGAGCCGAAAATCCCTGTGGGTCACGGGGAGAACGTACAAACTCCGTACAGACAGCACCCATAGTCAAGATTGAACCCGGGTCTCCGGCGCAGAGAGGCAGCAACTCTACCGCCGAGCCACCCTGCCGCTGCACGTGAAATACTTCATTTACCGAGAAGCATCTACAAGTGGGTGAAAATCACAGAGAAAACGCAACATTATCTCTCTTCCTCTCTTTGTCTTCATCTGTCATGTTTCTCCCTTTCACCCTCAACCTCTCTTTGGCTTCCTCACTCGCTCGCCACCTTTTCCCTTTTATTTCCCTTCCTTCTATTCCCATCTACCTTGGCATCAGCAGAGTCGCTGCCTTACAGCGCTTGCAGCGCTGGAGACCCGGGTAGGACCCTGACTACGGGTGCTGTCTGTACGGAGTTTGCACGTTCTCCCCGTGACCCGCGTGGGCTATCTCCGAGATCTTCGGTTTCCTCCCACACTCCAAAGGCGTTACTTGGCTTGGTATAAATGTAAATTGTCCCCAGTGTGTGTAGGATAGTGTCAATGTGCGGGGATCGCTGGTCGGCGCGGACCCGGTGGGTTAAAGAGCCTGTATCAATGCTGCATCTCTAAACTAAACTAAACCATCAGTCTGAAGAAGGGTCTCGACCCGAAACGTCGCCTATTCCTTCGCCCCATAGATGCTGCCTCACCCGCTGAGTTTCTCCAGCATTTTTGTCTACCGTAAACTAAACTTAAGGCAGTTCGCCTCTTTGGATGGGAATCTCTGGTGCTATCTCCAGGAAGGCCTGCATTTCTCAATCCTCAAATCGCAGCTCCCGTATCAGCTGCCGGAGGAGAACGTCACCTAGTTGTTTTGGAGTGACCCTGCCCCTGAGTGGCAGATTACGCACCCATGGTCACATCCACATCTCTGAAGGTCCCCTCCTGCAGGAGGATGGTTGCGGAGGACTGGAACAAATTCCATCTTAATCTGGGCGATATCAAGACCAGTGCAGACATGGAGGGTGTGCGTGTGTGTGTGTCTCTGAGCTTGACCTGGCATTGGGCAGCGACAAGCGTGGAATGCGGAGCGGGCACCAGTGGGAGGAGGAAGGTTCCCTTATCCAGTCGTGGGTTATCCAGCTGGCTGCTTCCGGTGAGGACATTTGCCGCCTATTCTTGCAGCATCCAGACAGAAGCGGAGCTCCATGGCCAATACTGGAGCCCGTCCAAACCCATCCCCGCTCTGTGAAACCCTGCTGGTGATTAGCACGGGTGTCGGGGGTTATGGGGAGGAGGCAGGAGAAGTGGGATAGGAGGGAGAGACAGATCATTAGTTTCAGGAGACACTTCAACGCCCCCTCCCAATCCCACACTGACCTTTCTGTCCTGGGCCTCCTCCATTGTCAGAGTGAAATGGAGGAACAGCACCTCATATTTCGCTTGAGTAGCTTACACCCCAGCGGTATGAACATTGACTTCTCTAACTTCTAATAGCCCTTGCTTTTCTTCTCTCTCTCCATCACTCGCCCTTTCCCAGTTCGTCTGACTGTCCCCAATTACATTTTATCTCTGCTTTGTTGTTACCTTCTCCGAGCTAACAGTGATCGAATCTACATTTTCCTTGACCTCCTTCCCCTTTGATGTCTCGATTTCACACCTAACACTTCCTTATGTCTGTGTCTTCCCCCCTCCCCTAAACTCTCAGTCTGAAGAAGGCCTTGTCCTGGGAAAAGCTTATCCACGTCAACTCTGTCTATACATCTCATCATTTTAAAGACCTCTATCAAGTCCCCCCTTAACCTTCTGCGCTCCAAAGAATAAAGCCCTAACTTGTTCAACCTCTCTCTGTAACTTAGTTGTTGAAACCCAGGCAACATTCTAGTAAATCTCCTCTGTACTCTCTCTATTTTGTTGACATCCTTCCTATAATTAGGCGACCAAAATTGTACACCATACTCCAAAATTGGCCTCACCAATGCCTTGTACAATTTAAACATTAGTCCCAACTTCTATACTGGATGCTCTGATTTATAAAGCAGCACACCAAAAGCGCACCCTATCTACATGAGATTCCCCGTGGCCCCATTTATCTCGGCTTTGCCCGGCCAGTTAACAGTGATCGACCTTCAGGCCTTCCGCTTTACCGCCGACACCACCACCTCCCCTGACCTCTCATGGCTGATCATCGGTTCGGGTCGAGTTGGACTGTGGGGCGGCCGGATTGTGCGGGTGATGTAGTCACCCAAAACAGCAGCAGCTCAGATTCAGCGCCTCGCCCGTGGCCCCAATTCGGCAGCCCGGCCAGCTGTCCGACCTTCGGACCTTCGCTGACCGCCGACACCACCACCACTCCTTCCCATGGCCGATCATCGGTTCACGAGTTGGATGGGGTGCCGGACTTTGCACGTTACATCACCCAAAACTCCTCAGCTGGCCCGCCGGCTGGGCTTTGTGTGCAGTCCAGCACCCGGGCCAACTCATCATTCACCCAGACACGGCCGAGTCCGTCGACAAATTGCCGTCGGGAATTTGTCCCGTATTTTGACCCTTTGTCCCTTATTTGGGAGTGAGGAAGTTGGCAGCCCCACTCTCCGGCTCAGATGAAGGTCACCATAGCGAGGGAGGGAAATGCCTCACATCACTGACGCTGCATCTGCTAACATCGCCATTCGTTCCAGCACGATCCAGTTGGCATTTGGACACCAAATGTGAGGTGTCGCTTTCAGGGGAAATCAAACCAGGGCAGGAGGTTCACAGGGTACGTCAGGGACCTGGGCAGTGTTGCACTCCTCGCCTCGTTGTCACCAGCGACTCACTCCCTCCTCGACTCTGCGGGTCTTCGAGGGTCTCTGAGCTTCCCCACTGCACGCGGCAGCCCGCTGCATCTTTATTCTCAGCGGTCGGCCGTGGGCAGTTTGTGGTCATTGAATCGTGCAGTGATGCAGTGTGTAAACAGGCCCTTCGGCCCAACTTGCCCACACCGGCCTACAATGTCCCAGCTACACAAGTCCCGTCTGCCTGAGTTTGGCCCATATCCCTCCAAACCTGTCCTATCCATGTGCCTGTCTAACTGTTTCTTAAATGTTGGGATAGTCTCAGCCTCAACTACCTCCTCTGGCAGCTTGTTCCATACACCCACCACCCTTTGTGTGAAAAAGTTACCCCTTAGATTCCTATTTCCATTCACCTACTCTGGGCATGAGACTCTGTGCATGTACCCG
>NC_073381.1:91798705-91836205 GCF_028641065.1 Leucoraja erinaceus
TGCAGTAGATGAGGTTGGAGGCGGTGCAAGTGAACCTCTGCCTCACCTGAAAAGACTGTCGGGGTCTTTGGATGGAGTCGAGGTGGGAGGTAAAGGGACAGGTGTTGCATATTCTGCAGTTGCAGGGGAAAGTACCTGGGGAGGGGGTGGTTTGGGTGGGAAGGGACGAGTTAACTAGGAGGGAACAGTCTCTGCGGACAGGGGCGGAGATGGGAAGATGTGGCTAGTGGCGGGATCCCTTTGGAGGTGGTGAAAATGTCGGAGGATTATGTGCTGTATGCAATAGCTGATGGGGTGATAGGTGAGGACCACCGGGACTCTGTCCCTGTTGCGACGGGGGGAGGGGGAGCAAGAGCAGAGTTGTGGGATACGGAGGAGACCCTAGTGAGGGCCTCATCTATGATGGAAGAGGGGAACCCCCATCCCCTAAAGAATGAGGACATCTCCGATGCCCTGGTATAGAACACCTCATCTTGGGTGCAGATGTGGCTTAGACACAGGAATTGGGAGTAGGGGGATAGAATCTTTGCAGGAGGCAGTGCAGGAAGAAGTGTAGACTAGAGAGCTGTGGGAGTCAGTGGGTTTATAATAGGTGTTATAATAAATGTTGTGCTGCTGCGAGCAAGAAATGTCGGGACACCTGACAATAAAACACTCCTGACTCGCGTCTCTCGACGAATGGACATATTGCGCACATACGTACATGTGCCAACTGTATATCGGCACTGCGTTTCTCCAGATCACATACAGAGTGTGCTATTGCCTATAACATCCATAGGCTTGGCTGCGATCTATAGTATATATGCACTGCAGTACTGTGTACACACACTAGGCGTGCTGTAGTCCACTGTGTGACGAGGTGTACCCAGAGGTGTGCCTGTGTCACCACGCTGAGTCGGACAGCACAAGCACAGGCCCTTCGGCCCAACCTATTCACACTGACCACACACGCACATTAGGCTAATCCCATTTGCTTGCATTTGGCCCATATCCTTCTCAACCCTGTGTAGAAAGGAACTGCAGATGCTGGTTCTCTTGAAGTCTCCTATTGAACATCAAAAAAACAAAGGAGCTGATCATGGACTTTAGGAGGGCACATCATCCGAGGACGTACACTCCATTGTGGATAAATGGGGATCCTGTGGATAGGGTGAACTGTTTTAAATATCTGGGAGTCCACATCTCCGAGGATATGACATGGGCATCACACGCCTCAGCACTTGTGAGTGAAGGCAAGGCAGCGCCTTTACCACCTCAGGCAATTGAGGAAATTCAGAGTGTCTCCGAGGATCCTCCAGTGCTTCTACGCAGCGGCGGTGGAAACCCTCTTGTCCGGGAACATTACCATCTGGTTTGGGAATTGCTCTGCCGAGGACAAGAAGGCTCTGTAGAGAGTAGTGCGTTCGGCCGAACGCACTATGGGAACTTCACTCGCCCCCCTGCAGGAACTATACAACAGGAGGTGCAACTCCAGAGACAACAATATCATGGGAGACCCCTTCCACCCCTGCAACAGACTGTTCCAGCTGCTACGGTCAGGCAAACGCCTCCGTTGCCATGCGGTGAGAACGGAGAGATTGAGAAGGAGTTTCTTCCCAGAGGCCATTCGGACTGTAAACGCCTATCTCACCAGGGACTAACTCGACTGAACGTTTTTCCTTCCATTATTTATTATGTAAAGGTATATGTGTGTTATGATTGTGTTTATAGTTTGTTTGGTTGTTTGTCTTTTCTTTTGCACAAAAGTCCGCGAGCATTGCCACTTTCATTTCACTGCACATCTCGTATGTGTATGTGACAAATAAACATGACTTGACTTGACTTGACTTGACTTGATACTGAAGACAGACACAAAGTGCTGGAGTAACCCAGCGGGTCAGGCAGCATAGAGTTATAGAGTGATACAGTGTGGAAACAGGCCCTTCAGCCCAACTTACCCACACTAGCCAACAATGTCCCAGCTACCCTAGTTCCACTTGCCTGCTCTTGGTCCTATCCATGTACCTGACCAACTGTTTCGTAAATGTTGGGATAGTCCCAGCCTCAACTACCTCCTCTTGTTCCATACACCCGCCACCCTCGGTGTGAAAAGATTACCCTGCTGATCTCTGGAGAAAAAGTGTCTCTCTCCTTCTAAGCCCTTCCTATCCATTTATTCATTGATAAATATAGCACTTACTGTTGAAGTCGTAGTCACACAGCGCGGAAACAGGCCCTTCGGCCCAGCTTGCCCATGCCGACCAACTTGCCCCATCTACTCTAGTACCTGCCCATGTTTGCCCTACATCCATCTAAACCTTTCTTAAACATGTACAGTGCATTCAGAAAATATTCAGACCCCTTCACCTTTTCCACATTTTGTTACGTTACAGCCTTATTCCAAAAGGATTAAATTCTTTTTTTTTTATCATCAATCTGCAACAATGCCACATAATATATAAAAGTGAAAACAGGTGTTTAGAAATTTTTGCAAAGTAATTAAGAATAAATAACTGAAATATCACATTTACATAAGTATTCAGACCCTTTGTTAAGACACTCAAAATTGAGTTCAGGTTCATCCTGTTTCCATTGATTATCCTTGAGATGTTTCTGCAACTTGATTGGAGTCCACCAGTGATAAATTAAATTAAATTGATTGGACATGATTTGGAAAGGCACACACCTGTCTATATAAGGTCCCACAGTTGACAGTGCATGTCAGAGAAAAAAAGCCAAGCCGTGAAGAAATTGTCTGTAGACCTCTGAGACAGGATTACGTCGAGACACAGGTATGGGGGTGTAACACAATTTCTGCAGCATTGCAGGTCCCGAAGAGCACAGTGGCCTCCGTCATTCTTAAATGGAAGAACTTTGGAACCACCAGGACTCTTCGTAGAGCTGGCCGCCCGGCCAAACTGAGCAATCGGGGGAGAAGGACCTTGGTCAGGGAGGTGACCAAGAACCTGATGGTCACTCTGACAGGGCTCCAGAGTTCCCCTGTGGAGATGGGAGAACCTTCCAGAAGGACAACTATATCTGCAGCACTCCACTAATCAGGCCTTTATGGTAGAGTGGCCAGACGGAAGCCACTCCTCAGTAAAAGGCACATGACAGCCCTCTTGGAGTTTGCCAAAAGGCACCTAAAGGACTCAGACCATGAGAAACAAGATTCTCTGGTCTGATGAAACCAAGATTGAACTCTTTGGCCTGAATGCCAAGCGTCACGTCTGGAGGAAACCAGGCACTGCTCATCTCTGGAGGGGCCTGAAAATAGCTGTGCATCGCTGATCCTCATCCAACCTGACAGAGCTTGAGAGGATCTGCAGAGAAGAATGGGAGAAATTACCCAAATACAGATGTGCCAAGCTTGTAGCGTCATACCCAAGAAGACTTGAGGCTGTAATCGCTGCCAAAGGTGCCTCAACAAAGTACTGAGTAAAGGGTCTGAATACTTATGTTAAGGTAAAGGTTTTACTTTACAAAAATTTCTAAACACCTGTTTTCACTTTTTTATTATGGGGTATTGTGTGTAGATTTATGATTTAAAAAAAAAAAGAATTAATCCATTTTAGAATAAGGGTGTAACCTAACAAAATGTGGGAAAAGTGAAGGGGTCTGAATACTTTCTGAATGCACTGTATATGGGTGGGAGAATCAAGAACCCGAGGACATTGGTTTAAGGTGAGAGGAGAAGGATTTAAAAGGAATCTGAGGGACAACTTTTTCACACAAAGGGTGGAGGAGGTAGTTGAGGCAGGTACTATCAAAATGTTTAAGAACCATTTGGATGGATACATGCGTAGAAAAAGTTTTTAGAGAGACATGGGCCAAACACCGAGAGATGAGACGTGTAGATGGGGCGTGCTTGTCGGCATGGCCAAGTTGGGCCGAAGGGCCTGGTTTCACGCTGTATAACACTCTGACATGACACCAAAATGGGTGGAGTCGTGGACAGTGAGGAAGGCTGTCAAGGTATATGGCGGGATATAGATCGGCTACAGAAATGGGTGGAGAAATGGCAGATGGAGTTTA
The DNA here is from genome assembly GCF_028641065.1 of Leucoraja erinaceus. Taxonomy (NCBI): domain Eukaryota; kingdom Metazoa; phylum Chordata; class Chondrichthyes; order Rajiformes; family Rajidae; genus Leucoraja; species Leucoraja erinaceus. The sequence continues at coordinate 91,802,720 of NC_073381.1, forward strand.
ATCCGAGCGAGTGTGAGATGTTGCACTTTGGGTGGTTGAATGGGGCTCGTGTTGTTGATCTGCCCGTGGTGAGCCCCGTCGACTGACCTCAGCTGGGCGAACGCAGCAAACAGAGACAGCAGCAGCTTGGCGCCAACCCGGGCACGCGTCCTTGTTAGGGCGGGCACCTACGGATGTTGAACCAGTTGGCATCACCTGCCGCAGACTTCCACTGCCTCAAACACAAGAAGAAGGAGGAGGTGGTCGAATGTATGGGGGAACTGCAATTAATGATTTGAATTGAATGCTTTATTGACACGTGTGACAAGTCGCAGTGAAATTCTTCGCTTGTGTACCCAAGGTATACAAATAGTCACCACTTAAAGAGCGCTTACAATGTATCCCATGCCAGGTCCCTCTTTGTTCCTCCCCCCCCCCCCCCCGACCCGTCGAGTCCCCTTTGTCCATTGTTCTTCCCAGACCCCTCGACACCACTGATGTACAAAATGATCTCAGTGTCCAACTCCATGGCTCCTTGGAAGTGGCCACGCAAGTAGATAGAATGGTAAAGAAGGCACATGGTACGTTCAAAGGTTGAGGTTCGAAGGTTGCAGCATTGAATACAAGAGTCAGGAAGTTTTAAGCCCCTGTCCCACTTAGGAGATTATTTTTTTCGGCGACTAGGCTGTTTTCACGTGGTCACGGGGTGACGCCTGTATGGTCGTGAGTAGTCGCCTAAAGAGTCGTAATGTTTTTCTGGTCGCTGCTGGATTTTAAAACGTTGAAAACATTTCGGCACTGTGGGCTTGATGTAGCTTGTCTTCTCCTGCCGTAGTTGCTGGACGAAGGTCGGCGCCAGGTGGCGTTGGTTGGCGCCGGGTACTGACTTCGGTGAATTCCAATGGCGAATGCCTACGTCAACCGGCGACGGGCACCAGCGACTGATTTGTCTTCAGTTGTCGCCGACAGGATCGTTGTTTGCCGCAGGTCGCCGTAGGTTGACCGCGGTTGTCACCAGTGTGGTCGTAGGTGGACGTCCTCATGGTCGCCGGTTGTCGAAGGCTTAACGTCGACTAGGTGATGGGTTGGCGTATATTGTCGTTGTGTGGGGGGGAGCGGGGCCAGTCACCGTTTTTTTGGCGACCTGCTACGACTGTGACAGTCGCTGAAAAAGATCGCCTAAGTGGGACAGGCCCTTTAGTCAGGACTTTGGTCGGGCCACATCAGGAGTATAGTGTGCAGTTCTGGTCGGCCCATTACAGGAAGGATGTGGAGGCTTTGGAGAAGGTGCAGAATGGGATCACAATTATTCACGCTGTTATTGTGTGTTTTTATACAGGAGGGAAATTGATCTGCCAACAGCCAAAAAACACAAACTATATGAAACATGAAATTAAGGTGATGAGTGGAAAGACTTGGGGGCTGTGCAAAGATTGGGGGGGGGGGGGGGGGGGGAGCAGGAGGGTCAGTCTCCTTCTACCCCGGCGACAGAAGGGAGAGGATTTGTAACGTTTGCTGGCCATTATACAAGGCACATTAGGCTTGTTCTGTTTGGAAGGTTGTGGAGGCTTTGGAGAGGGTGCAGAACAGGGGTGCACAGAACGCTGCTTGGATTAGAGGGCATTAGCCAGGGGAAGGGATTGGGCAGACTAGTGTTTATGAAGGAACTGCAAATGCTGGAAAATCAAAGGTCGACGGAAATGCTGGAATACATCGATGCTGCCTCACTCGCTGAGTTTCTCCAGCATTTTTGCCTACCTTGGACAGACTAGGTTTGTTTTCTCTAGAGCATTGGAGGCTGAGGGGTGATCAGATAGAAATGTGTAAGATTATGACAGGCGTAATTATCAAGAGGGCTGACATTCGGAACCTTTTTTCCAGGGTGGGAATATTGAAGTCTAGAGGACGCAAGATTGAGGTGAGAGGGGCATAGTTTAAAGAAGATGTGGGGGAAATGCATGCAATAGATAATAGACAATAGGTGCAGGAGTAGGCCATTTGGCCCTTCGAGCCATTCAATGTGATCATGGCTGATCATCCCCAATCAGTACCCCGTTCTTGCCTTCTCCCCATATCCCCCGACTCTGCTATTTTTAAGAGCCCAATCTAGCACTCTCTTGAAATTATCCAGAGAACCTGCCTCCACCGCCCTCTGACGCAGAGAATTCCACAGACTCACCACTCTGTGAGAAAAAGTATTTCCTCGCCTCCGTTATAAATGGCTTACTCCTTATTCCTAAACTCTGGCCCCTGGTTCTGGACTCCCCCAAAATCGGGAACATGTTTTAGTGTGTCCAAACCATTAACAATCTTGTATGTTTCAATGAGATCTTCTCTCATCCTTCTAAACTGCAGAGTGTACAAGCCCAGCCGCTCCATTCTCTCAGCATATGACAATCCCACCATCCAAGGAATTAACCTTGTAAACCTACGCTGCACTCCCTCAATAGCAAGAATGTCCTTCCTCAAATTAGGGGACCAAAACTGCACACAACACTCCAGGTGTGGTCTCACTAGGGCTCTGTACAACTGCAGAAGGACCTCTTTGCTCCGATATTCGATTCCTCTTGTTATTAAGGCCAACATGCCATTCGCTTTCTTCACTGCCTGCTGTACCTGCATGCTTACTTTCATAGACTGATGTACAAGGACCCCCAGATCCCGTTGTACTTCCCCTTTTCCCAACTTGATGCCATTAGATCGTAATGGCTGAGCAAAGAAGGGTTGATTAGAGCATAGAACCTAGAACAGAACAGGCCCTTCGGCCCACAATGTCTGTGCTGAACATGACGCCAAGTTAAACTGATCCCATCTGCCTGCACCTGATCCATATCCTGCCATTCCCTACACTCCATGTCCCCAGCTGAATTAAACACCACTATCCTATCTGCCTTCACCACCACTTCCGGCAGCGCGCTCCACACACCCTCGGTGTTAAAACAAACTTGCCCCACACATCTCCAATCAACTTTCCCCCTCTCACCTTATGCCTATCCTGTCCAGTGTAAGACATTTCCACCTTGGTAAAAAGGTTCTGACATTGGGTGGCACGGTGGCACAGCGGTAGAGTTGCAGCCTAATGGCCTTGTCCCACTGTACGTGTTCACCCAAGAGCTCACTCGAGTTTAAATTTAAAAAAAAAAAAAAAAAATTAAAAAAAATTAAAACTCGTGGAAGCAGGTAAAATGTATGTAGCGGGTACGCCGGAGCTCGGGCAGTCTCTTAGCCACTCGTAACGCTAACGGCAGGTACTCGGGGAAACGCGGTAAACTCAGGAAGACCCGTGAAGATTTTTCAACAAACGCTCTATGGAGTTTGTACGTTTTCCCCGTGACTTGCGTGGGTTTTCTCTGAGATCTTCAGTGTAGGTTAATTGTAGGTTAATTGATATGTAGGTTAATTGACTTGGTATAAGTGTAAAATTGACCATGGTGTGTGTGGTGTTAGTGTGCGTGGATCGCTGGTTGGTGCGGACTCGGTGGGCCGAAGGGCCTGCTTATGCGATGCATCTCTAAACTAAAATATCCTGACTGTTCTGATCAGGGATACACAATATGATTATGAGAACAGGGGTCGCATCTCATGAATTTGATTGAGATTTTTAAAGTAACTGATTCGATGATATTTGGTCCAGGTATGCTAAAATTCTTTGTTTTTGCATACAATATACAGAATACGCGAAGAGTCGCCACGTACCTGGGGCCGACCAAGTTACAAAAGTAATCATTAGAGTCCCATTGGGCCTTTATTTGAGCGTTTGACACCATTCGGCCAGAACTCGCTGGAGTTTAGAAGAGTGAAGGGGGACCTCATTGAAACTTACCGAATAGTGAACGGCCTGGATGGAGTGGATGTGGAGAGAAGGTTTCCACTGGTGGGAGAGTCTAGGACTAGAGGTTGCAGCCTCAGAATTAAAGGATGTTCTTTGAGGAGGAAATTCTTTCGTCAGAGGGTGTGGAATCTGTTGCATTCTTTCTCACAGAAGGCTGTGGAGGCCAAGTCAGCAGATATTTTTAAGGCAGAGATAGATAGATTCTTGATTGGTAGGGGTGGTAGAGGTTGTAGGGAGAAGGCAGGGAATGGGGTTAGGAGGGCAAGATAGATCATCCATGATTGAATTGTGGAGTAAACTTGATGGGCTGAATGGCCTGATTTTACCCCTGTCACTTGCGATCTTATTCCTTCTCTGGGCCTTGCACCACCACCCTATCTATCCCCCTCATGGAATTTATACAGCTCTATAAGATCACCAATCAGCCTCCACCCCACTCCAAGGAATAAAGACCCAGCCTGCCCAACCTCTCCCTGTAGCTCAGGCCCTTGAGTCCTGGCAGTGTCCTTGTAAATCATCTCTGCACTCTTTCACTGCTCAACAACATTGCTGTGCAGACTGGTTCAATAACCTGATGGTTACTGGGAAGAAGCTGTTCTTGAATCTGGAGGTCATGGTTCTCGGGCTCCTGTACCTTCGTCCTGATTTGAGTTTAGAGATACGGTGCAGAAACAGGCCTTTCGGCCCACCGAGTCCGCGCCGACCAGCGATCCCCGCACACTAATACTATCCTACACGCACTGGGGACAATTTACACTTGTACCAATGTGAGGTTGTGCACTTTGCCAGAAGAAAATAGAAAGGGAATGTATTTTTAAACGATGACTTTAAAACCACGGAAGGTATTCAAGAGGAGGCAGGGTGTCCTTCTGTTTGGGTTGCTGGATGCCGGCAGGCCAGCTGAGCAGTTTGGCCCGGGTAGCGCGATGTCGCTCGCAAAGTCCGGGGCCCGGGCCCACTCATCATTCACCCAGCCACGGCCGAGTCGGTCAATGAATTGCCGTCAAGAATTTGTCCATTATTTTGACCTTTTGTCCCTTATTTGGGGCAAAATATATAGTGAGAAAGTTGGCGACACTGGGCAGATCAGACATGATTGTAGGGGCAGGACTGAGGGGCCGAGTGGTCTACTCTTTGCTCCTGCCTGTTGCTATGGAAACACAGCTCTTTCCACAACTCCCTCCCCTCACTTACAAAGCTGTTTCCTCTCGACTCCCGTGACAGGAAACGTTAACTCACGGTGGTGCAGCGGGTAGAGCCGCTGCCTCGCGGCGCCAGAGACCCGGGTTACATCCTGACCCTGGGTGCTGCCTGTGCGGAGTTTGCACGTTCTCCCTGTGACAACGTGGGTTTGCTCCCTGTGCTCCGGTTTACCCCCATATCACAAGGATGTGCGGATTTGTCGATTAATTGGCCCCAGTTTGTGGGATTGATTAGTATGGGTGTCGGGGGTTATGGGGAGAAGGCAGGAGAATGGGGCTGGGAGGGAGAGATAGATCAGCCATGATTGGATAGTGGAGTAGACTTGACCGGTGGACTCGGAGTAGACTTGACCGGTCGACTCGGTCTAATTCTGCTCCTGAAACTTATGAACTTGGGATACAAAAGTCGGATTGGATAGAACTAGTGTGAATGGGTGATTGTTGGTTGGCACACACTCGTTGGGCTGAAGAGCATGTTTCCATACTGTATCTCTAAACTAGTGATCTCCAAACTTGGTATGGCACAGTGGTGCAGTGACAGAGCCACTGCCTCGCACAGCCAGAGATCCGGGTTCGATCCTAACTACGGGTGCTGTCTGTACGGAGTTTGTACCTTCTCACCGTGACCTGCGTGGGTTTTCTCCGAGATCTTTGATTTCATCCCATGCTACAAAAGACGTACAGGTTTGTAGGTTAATTGGCTTGGTGTAAATGTAAAATTGGTCCTAGTGTTTGTGGGTTAGTGTTAATGTGCGGGAATCGCTGGTCGGTGCAGACTCGATGGGCCGAAGGGCCTGTTTCTGCGCTGTGTCTCTGAACTAAAATAAACCAACATATGCATCTATACAAGGAAGGTCTTGCTGATTTACCTGGTAAGTCTATCTATACCTGGAAAACTGTGAATAGGTGTGGTCTCTTTGCCAAAGGAGAGATATTCTTGCAACAGAGCAAATCCTGTAAAGGTTCACAAATTGATTCCTAGAATATGGCTATCAATAAATATCAAACTCTAACCACAGATCTATCAGATGAAGGAATGGACAGAAATGCAGAATCAAGTCATTTAATATTATATTTGTATGACATCATTTTAAATACTGAAATACCATCGACGGAAGCAATTAGAAGAGACTGGGAACAAGAATTATCTATAAAAATTCCGAAAAAGACAAATGGGAGAAACACTTGCTATATGTACATAAATGCTCGATTAATGTAAGACACATTTTACATAGATTATATTACTCGAAAACCAAACTGAATATAACGTTTTTCCAAAAATGTATCTCCCATCTCTGTGATAGGCAATCAGGCCCATCTCAGACCTATTTCCTTCGCTCCTAGATGCTGTACTGAGTTTCTCCAGCTTTTTTGTGTAACCTTCGATTCTCCAGCATCTGCAGTTCCCTCTTAAAAATGTTCCATAGATCCCTTTGGAAGCCTATCTCAAAACGCTCTATAGTACACTCTTTTGTCTCTTGCATAAAACTCCATAGATTTTGGAAGGAAATCTTCGGAATTTTCGCAAAATTATTTAAAATAAAATTGAACGCCAATACAGAACTGATTATCTTCGGATCGACGGAAGACCGACCGATGTAAGCTGACCTCGTTTCAAAAATGTCTACTTAATTATGGCTTGATAACGGCAAAAAAAACGATACTTAAATTCTGGAAAAATGCACCAACACCGATGCTCGAAATGTGGATTTCAAACGTGTCGGAAATGTTAGACCTTGAAGATATGAGATCCGTCCTGCCAGGCAAATCAGACCAATTCTTAAAGATGTGGTCTCCATTTACCGACCCCTTGCAAGTATGTGGTGCAACACTACCTTAGAAATTAAGTCTTTCAGAACCAGGTGAGAGGTGGGTAAAGATATGAAGGAGGCATATCCCTTTCTCTTTTTGTTTTCTCTCTCCTTTTTCTTTTGGCTTAGTTCACATCACCTGCTTTTCTTTTTCAAGCTATATAATACTCTCTCTCTATATTTCTTGCTTTTCTTACATAGAAACATAGAAAATATGTTCAGGATTAGGCCATTCGGCCCTTCCAGCCTGCACCGCCATTCAATATGATCATGGCTGATCATCCAACTCGGTATCCTGTACCTGCCTTCTCTCCATACCCCCTGATCCCTTTAGCCACAAGGGCCACATCTAACTCCCTCTTAAATATAGGTAATGAACTGGCCTCGACTACCTTCTGTGTCAGAGAATTCCACAGATTCACCACTCTCTGTGTGAAAAATGTTTTTCTCATCTCAGTCCTAAAAGATTTCCCCCTTATCCTTAAACTGTGACCCCTTGTTCTGGACTTCCCTAACATCGGGAACAATCTTCCTGCATCTAGCCTGTCCAACCCCTTAAGAATTTTGTAAGTTTCTATAAGATCCCCCCCCCTCAAACTCCTAAATTCTAGCGAGTACAAGCCGAGTCTATCCAGTCTTTCTTCGTATGAAAGTCCTGACATCCCAGGAATCAGTCTGGTGAACCTTCTCTGTACTCCCTCTATGGCAAGAATGTCCTTCCTCAGATTAGGAGACCAAAACTGTACGCAATACTCCAGGTGTGGTCTCACCAAGACCCTGTACAACTGCAGTAGAACCTCCCTGCTCTTATACTCAAATCCTTTTGCTATGAATGCTAACTTTTTTTTTTTTTTCTACTATTAAATTTAAAATAAGAAGTTGTACATGAAATGTAATATGTTATTCATGTCTTATATTATTGTACATCACTTCTAATAAAAATATAGAGACCAAGCAGCTAATGTTTTGGGGCTGTCATTTATTCGTGGCTTGCCCGCCTAGAAACTTGGATTTAGAGTGCTGGAGTAACTCAGCGGGTCAGGCAGCATCTCTGGAGAACATGGATAGGTGACGTTTCAGTTTGTGGACCCTTCCTCAGCCAATACGTCCCCTATCCTGGTCTCCCCAGAGATGCTGCCTGACCTGCTGAGTTACTCCAGCACTTTGTGCCCTTTTTTTCTGGTAAACCAGCATCTGCAGTTCCTTGTTTCTACATTCTGACTGCTCCACTGCCAGTCTGAAGAAGGGTCCCGACCTGAAACGTCACCTGTACATGTTCTCCAGGGATGCTGCCTGACCCGCTGAGTTACTCCAGCACTTTCTGTCCTTTTTATGTTAATCAGCACTGTTTTGTTTCTACCCTCTGCCCTTTAAAGTTTGCCACCTTAAAGCCATGCCCTCTGGTCTTTGATATTTCTTCCACCCTAGGAGGAAACCTTCTGTCTACCTATTCAATGACTCTCCTAATTTGATATCCTCTTTCAGGTCTCTGCTGAGTTACTCCAGCACTGTCTTCTTCACACGTGGTAGATGGATACAGGTGAGGGGGGGAATTATAGACAGATAGTTAGACCAAGGCTGAAGAAGGGTCTCGACCCGAAACGTCACCTATTCCTTTTTTCCGGAGATGCTTCCTGTCCCGCTGAGTTACTCCATTTTGTGTCTATCTTCAGTGTAAACCAGCATCTGCTGTTCCTTCCTGCACACTAGGCATTGACTTATTGCTTGGTTAACTCAGCGGGTCGGGCAGCACCTCTGGAGGACATGGATAGGTGACGTTTCGGGTCGGGATCCCTTCAGCCTTGTTGGGTTCGGAGGAGGGTCCAGACCAGAAGTGGCTGTTCAGTTTCCCCTACAAATAGTACATCGATCAGTACAGAACAGCAACAGGCCCTTCGGCCCTCCATGTCCACTCTGGACCTGGTGTCGTTAGCCCCCTCTCCTCCGCCCTTACTTGACCCGTGTCCCTCCATTCCCTGCTACCTTCAAGTAGAATGTACAGGAGCCTGAAGACTGCAACGACCAAGTTCAGGAATAGCTACTTCCCCACAGCCATCAGGCTATTAAACCTGGCTCGGACAAAACTCTGATTATTAATAACCCATTTCTGATATTTGCACTTCATCAGTTTATTTATTAATGTGTGTGTATATTTATATAATGGTATATGGACACACTTATCTGTTTTGTAGTAAATGCCTACTATGTTCTGTGTGCTGAAGCAAAGCAAGAATTTCATTGTCCTATACAGGGACACATGACAATAAACTCACTTGAACTTGAACTTGAATTACCCATACGCCTGTCTAAAAGCCTCTTATATACCACTGTCATAGAGCTGATACCCTCAATTCCAGGCAACATGCATGTGAACCTGTTCAGCGTCCTTTCCAAACCCTCGACAATGGGCTGCACGTACAGAGTTTGTACATTTCGGTGCTAACTCGGAGGGCCGAAGGGCCTGTTTCCGCACTGTATCTCTCTTTTTTAAAAAAAAAAGTTCATATCATATTGTTCAAGTTTGGCTCTGTCAGGATTAAACCTGAAGGATGGTGTGGGAAGGAACTGCAGATGCTGGTTTAAACCGAAGATACCTAGACACAAAAAGCTGGAGTAACTCAGCGGGACAGGCTGCAACTCTGGAGAGAAGGAATGGGTGATATTTCGGGTCGAGCCCTTTCTTCAGTCTGAAGGAAGTTTGCACAGGTGAGCTGTTGCAGCCTCACCGCAGTGTGTATGTGAGCTCACAAGGCCAGCTCTCTCCGGTGAGACCAAGCGGAGGTTGGGCGATCGTTTCGCCGAACACCTCCGCTCGGTCCGCAATAACCAAGCTGACCTCCCGGTGGCTCAGCACTTCAACTCCCCCTCCCACTCCGTCTCCGACCTCTCTGTCCTGGGTCTCCTCCATGGCCACAGCGAGCAGCACCGGAAATTGGAGGAACAGCACCTCATATTCCGTTTGGGGAGTCTGCACCCCGGGGGCATGAACATCGAATTCTCCCAATTTTGTTAGTCCTTGCTGTCTCCTCCCCTTCCTCAGCCCCCCTGCTGTCTCCTCCCACCCCCCAGCCTTCTGGCTACTCCTCCTTTTCCCTTTCTTGTCCCCACCCACCCCCGCCCCCGATCAGTCTGAAGAAGGGTTTCGGCCCGAAACGTTGCCTATTTCCTTCGCTCCATAGATGCTGCTGCACCCGCTGAGTTTCTCCAGCTTTTTTTGTGTAACCGCCAGCTCTCTCCTACCGCCCCATCATTGGGTGAGCTGAGGGCCCACTGTCTGCATCCCTGATGTCAGACGAGGCTTGGCATCCTGCCTCTGACTCGCAGGGTCTCGGGTTCAAGTCCAGGTTCAGGTTCAGGTCCAGGTTCAGACGGGGACTTGCGTCACCCAGGATTGTTTGACTACAGTTGTGACGTGGTTGGTGGGTGGGGAGATGATGATGATACTACTCCAATGCCTTAATGATGAGGCATTGAATTCACATCCTGTACACTTTGCCAATTGTCGATTCTGCCGCAATCACAGACACTCGACGTCTGAATTTTAAAAAACAGAAGAAGCGGCTCGGTGGCGCAGCGGTAGAGCTACAGCCTTACAGCACCAGAGGCCCAGGTTTGATCCTGACCACAGGTGCTGTTTGCATGGAGTTTGTACATTCTCCCCGTGACCACGTTGGTTTCCTCCGGGTGCTCTGGTTTCCTCCCACACTAAAAAGACATTCGGGTTCGTAGGTTAATTGGCTTCTGAAAATTCATTCCCCCTGGTGTGTTGGAAAGGACTAATGTACGGACTCGGTGGGCCAAAGGGCCTGTATCCACGCTGTATTGCTCAAGTCTAAAGTAACGTATAAATCTGGAAACACTCAGCAGGTCAGGCAGCATCTGTGGAGAGAGAAACACACAGTCAATATGTAAGATCGAAGATGCTATGAATCGCGGAGCCTGGTTTATTAAAAAAGAACAGAGTGCTGGGAGTACAGCCCGGCCCGCTGAGTTACTCCAACTTTTGAAAATTGAAGATCTTTTTTGGATATGTCAAATACTAGAGGGGCATAGGTCGAAGGTCAGAGGGCCAAAGTTTAAAGATGTGCAGGGCAAATATTTTACACACGGAGGGTGGTGGGTGCCTGGAACGCGCTGCCAGGGGTGGTGGTGGAGGCAGATACGACTGGTGTTTCAAAGACAGTTGGATATGCGGGGAGTGGAGGGATGTGGATTACGTTCAGGCTGATAAGTTGGTCTTGGCAGCATCATGTTGAGCTGTACTGTTCCATATTCTCTGTTCTCGGAGCTTGTATCCAATTTCCAGTATCTGCAGTTATTTATACCTTTCATTTTTTGGTGGGAAATATTAACGATTAAGGGTTTTCCAAGCTGAAGTGTAACTTTTTCTCTCTCCTCGGGTGCTGCCTGACGTGCTGAGTGTTTTTACGGCACTCCCGGTTTTTATTTCATGTTCTCTCTGATGAGCACGTGTGTGCGGCCCATCATGCAGCGGGTAGTGCCGCTGCCTCGCAGTGCCAGTGACCCGGGTTCAGCCCTGACCACGGGTGCTGTCTGTGTGGAGTGTGCACGTTCTCCCGGAGACCGTGTGTGGGTTTCCTCCCAGTGCTCCAGTTTCCTCCCACATCTCAAAGACGTGCGGGTGTGTTGGTTAATCGACCCTCTGTAAATTGCCCTCTAACGTGTAAGAAAGTGGGATAACACAGAACTAGTGTGAAAGAGTGATCGATTGGTCAGCGTGGACTCGATGGGCCGAAGGGCCTGTTTCCATGCTGTGTTTTTCTATCAATCAATCAATATCACTGGACAAAATCACAAGTTATTTGGTTGATTTCATCTTCTAAGTTGTGGGACTTTCCTCTGCATTTAGTGCTCCTTGTTCCCAGATTGCAACTAATTACAAATGGTTTCCTGATGAAACAAAAGAAATTCTGCATATCTCCAATAACCCTTACATACTTCTACAGAAGCACCGTAGTAAGCACACTGTCGGGTGGCATCACAGCTTGGTTTGGGAACAGCTCTGCCCAACACCGCAAGAAACTGCGGAGAGTTGTGTATGTAGCCCAGTCCGTCACACACACAGACCAGACTCCCCACCATTGACTCCATCTACACTTCATGCTGCCTCGGGAAAGCAGCCGACACAATCAAAGACTTGTCCCACCCCGGTCGTTCCTTCTTCTCCCCGCTCCCGTCCAGCAGAAGGTACAGAAGCTTGAAAGCGCGCACCACCAGACTCAGGAACAGCTTCTTCCCCTCTGTTATCAGGCTTCTGAACGGCCCTTCCATAAGCTAGGGTACTGTCCGATTCACCTCTACCCCATTGCAGACATTGGACTTTGTCTGTGGAACTGGTGCACTACAATGCTGAGAACTACACTCTGCACGCTTGTAATTTTAGTTTGGTCTTGGTTGAGAAAGACAGCACGGAAACAGGCCTTCCAGCCCACTAGGTCCACGCTGACAAGCGAGCTCTGCACACTAAAGCCCCTGTCCCACTTAGACCTAAACTTAGACCTCTGGTGACCTTGCCCACCACCCAAGGTTTCCCCGAGGTCACCGGAGGTTTTGGTCACTCTCCCTAATGGTCGAAAGTGGTTTCCGCGTGGTCGAGGCTTCATCTAGGTTGCTGCTATTTTTTTTATCATGATTAAAACCGGCCTCGACTAAAAATAGGTTGCCGTTTTAAAAATCTAAAATATTTTTAGTTGCAGGTCTAGTCGAAGCCGGTTTTCTTCAGTCGAGGAAGGTTTTCAACATGTGCGTGGGAGGTGGTAGCAGGTTGCAGGTCACCTCAACCTTGATTTTATTTTTTGGGTGGTGGGCAAGGTCACCAGAGGTTGCTGTTTAGGTCCCTTAAGTGGGACAGATGCTGAACACTACCCTACACCATTTACAATTATACCAAAGTCAATTAACTTACAAACCTGTACGTCTTGCAAGACATAGGCCTGAAGACTGCAACGACCAGGTTCAGGAATAGCTCCTACCCCACAGCCATCAGGCTATTAAACCTGGCTCTCGGACAAAACTCTGAACATTAATAGCCCTTTATCTGTTATTTGCACTTGATCAGTTTATTTATTTGTGTGTGTGTGTGTGTGTGTGTATTTATATAATGGTATGTGGACACACTGATCTGTTTTGTAGTCGATGCCTACTATGTTCTGTTGTGCTGAAGCAAAGCAAGAATTTAATTGTCCTATACAGGGACACATGACAATAAATTCTCTTGAATCGTTCGAGTGTGGGAGGAAACCCGAGATCCAGGAGACCACCCACACGGATCACGGTGAGAAGGTACAAACTCCGTACAGACGGCACCCGTAGAGGGGATCGTACCAGGATCTCCGGCGCTGTGAGGCAGCAACTCTACCGCTGCGCCACCGTGCTGCCCCTTTGCTCTACCTGTTGCACATGGCTTTGGCCTGGTTGCGTTCGTGCATAGTGTTATCTGATCTCCCCACCTGAAGAGCTAAGCCCCTACAATGTTTGATTCTACCTCAAAGCTGTGCCCCTCCCACCCGCTGGGCAGGGGTTAAAAATAGATCGGCGAGGGAGGGTGCAACGGTTCTCTAGTTGCTCGTTTCACAGGAGCTGATATATCTTGCGGCCAAGTATGCACGCACCGTGGCATGTGGCTGCGTGCAGTCAGTGTGCTGGCGGGAGGCATGGAAGGCAATGGGAGGTGAAGTCTCGTCCCAATCTCTGGGCCATCTCGGAGTAATCACACAGCGTGGAGCAGATGAAGACAAGGATTCGCTTGTCCCTGATAAGGAGCGGCTTGTTGCTATAGCCGAGCTCGGGCCTGGCATTACTAGAATTCCTTCATTCGAGTGGAACACCCACAGGCAGGAGATCAGGCAGGAATTCAACGCACCAGGGGAGACCATCCATCCTCTCGCATGGGACATGCAGGGAACAGAGGGATAGGGATCACATTTAAGGAGATAGGAGGAAAGATTTAGTTAGAATCTGAGGGGTGACTTTTTCATGCCGGAGGAGGTAGTGGAGGCAGGGACTATCGCACTGTTTAAGAAACATTTTGACAGGTACATGGATAAGGACATAAGAAATAGTAGTAGAATTAGGCCATTCGGCCCATCAAGTCTACACCGCCATTCAATCATGGCTGATCAATCTATCTCTCCCCCCCCCCTAACCCCATTCTCCTGCCTTCTCCCCAAAACCTCTGACACCCGTACTAATCAAAAATCTATCTCTGCCTTAAAAAACATCCGCTGACTTGGCCTCCACAGCCATTCTGTGGCAAAGGATTCCACAGATTCACCACCCACTGATTAAAGACATTTCTCCTCATCTCCTTCCTGAAAGAACATCCTTTAATTCTGGGGCTGTGACCTCTGGTCCTAGATTGGGCAGGTTTAGAGGGATATGGGTCAAATGCAGGTAGGTGGGACTAGTGTAGCTGGGACATGTTGGACAGTTTGGGTAAATTGAGCCGAAGGCTCTGTTTCCACACTGTATGATTCTATGACTCTATGATGCATGTAAGGGGGTGGTGGAGATGAATACAATAGTGACATTTGAGAAGCTTTTGGAGATCATAATCATTATCGTAATCGTACTTTATTAGCCAAGTATGTTTTGCAACTTACGAGGAATTTCATTTACCATACATTCATACCAATAAAATGCAACAGGACACACAAAACACATTTTAATATAAACATCCACCGCAGTGACGCCTCCACTTTCCTCACTGTGGTGGAAGGTGACAAAAAGTTCAATCTCTTCACTTTGTTCTGCTGTGGTTGGGGGCCTCTAGCCTTCTGTTGACATGATGATCTTGGCTCCCGTAGCCGGCGGTCGGGGCGATTAAGCTAATGTATCGTGGGGGGGGGAAATCTCAGCTTCCCCCACGCCGGGCGATCTCACCCCGGGTCGGGGCTAAGTCGAACCTTCTGCGTCTTTTGGGGCTTCCCCACTTCAGTCGCTACCCGAGACTGCGAGCTCCTCGATGGTGAAATCCGCAGGCCGCGCGCCGTTGGAGCGTCGATCCCAGGCAAGGGGTTGGCTGGTAAGTCCACGGTCCCGCGGTGGGGCTCAAAGTCAGTCCCGAGCAAGGCCTCCAGCTCCCTGAGCGACGGAGATACGACCCGGAAAACAATCGCATCTCTGGATAAGTAAGAGATTGAAAATAAATTCCCTCCTCCACCCCCCCACATAAAACAAAGCAGAGAACATTAACACAAACTTTTAAACACTAAAAATAACAAAACAAAGACGAAAACACGGGCAGACTGTTGGCGAGGCTGCCATCGTGTGGCGCCCCCTGGTGTAGTGGAGGTGTAAAACAAAACGATGACATATCCATATGATGCACAAGGATATGTCAGGAATGGATGGATATGGATGGTGTTCAGGCAGAGGAGATTAGTTTAACTTGGCATCATGTTCTGCACGGACATTGTTGGCCGATGGGCCAAATTTAGCAGAATGCTGCCAGGATTAGAGGATTTCAACTAAAATGAGAGGTTGGACGGATTTTTTTTTCTATGGAACCTCAGAGGGTGAAGAAGTCGGAGGACTTGATAGAAGAACATAAATTTATGAGCGGCAATGATAGAGTAGGCAGTCAGAACCTTTTTTCCCGGGGTGGGAATGTCCAACACAGGTAGGCATAGCTTTAAAGGGAACGGAGGTGTATACATCCCCTCTCAAGTTTCTCCACACTCTAGAGTGGTGGGAGTCTAAGCACATCCAGTCTTTCTTCATAAGACAGGGGGGTGGGGAGTGGGGGGTGGAAGCAGACACGACAGTGCCGTTTAAGATGTGATTGATTTCCGGATCGTATCTCCGGACCGCTCTGCACGCAATACATCATGGAGCTGGCGGACCCTTGCTCTGCAACTGAACTTCCTGCCCCACCGCGGGGCCTCTTGCCACTGAAGCCTGATGCCCTTCGCTGGGATCGATGCCTCCGACATCCTGCGCCTATTTCAACATCGTGGACCATCGCAGGTCTCGGTAGAGGCTGATGTCGGGAATCTCCAAAGTCGCATCTGCTTTCCCGTTTTTGCACCAAAGGTTTTGACTAGCGCTGAACCGGGGTCGACATTTTATCCCCCTGCATCTGCCAGCTGCGATCCCTCCTCCCCCCCCCCCTATCCCCCCCCCCCGGGAGTCTCCTAGATCGTCCCGTCACGGAGGGACGAGGCCCACCAGACCGCGCGGGATCAAACTTGAAGAGATTGAACTTTTTTCTCATCCAGTGAGGAATGTGGAGGAAATCACTGTGGTGTACTGTTCGTGTTAAAATCACTGCCTTTTGTGTGCCTTGGGCTTTTTATTTGTATGACTGTATGGCAAATCAAATTCCTGGTATGTTGCAAAACATACTTGTCTAATAAAGTGTGATTTAGTACATAGTACATGAATCACTGAAAGTTAGTATGCAGGTGCAGCAAGCAATCAGGAAGGCCAATGGAGTTTTGGCCTTTATTGCTAGGGGGATTGAGTTAAAAACACGGCATCATGTTGCTGCAGCTGTACACATTATTGGCCGTGAGACCACATTTAGCAGAATACTGTGTACAGTTTAGGGGTTCATACTAAGAAAGGATGACGGATTTATTTTCCCTGGAGCCAGTGGCGAAGGTTTACAGTCGGATTCCTGATATGAGGGGATTAGACATATGAGGCAATGTTAGAGTAGGGCTGGAATTTACTCTTTGGAGTTTAGAAGTCCCAGAGGCAATCTCATTGAAACATATAAGATCGTGAGGTGCCTTGGGCAAGTTTTTGCACCGAGGATGTTCCCAATGATCGCACAAACTAGAACTAGGGGGGGGGGGTTGCAGAATAACGGGGGTGCCTTTTAAGACTGATTGATGAGGATCGTATGTCTTCTTCACCCAGCAGGTGTAAATTTATGGAATTCACTGCCCCAGGGAGCTTTGGAAGCACCGAAACTTTAAATATATTTAAGACTGAAAATAGATGGTTTTTAGCTGCCAAGGGGATGCGGGGCTACAAGGAGAGGGCAGTCTCGGATATGGACCTAGGTATGGTTAGTATAGTAAGACCTGAGTGATCTCCTGGACAAGTGTCGATCGCCTGGATTGGGGTCGGAGAGGAATTTCCCGGATTTTTTTCCCGAATTGGACCTGGGTTTTTATCCGGTTTTTTGCCTCCCCCAGGAGATCACGAGGTTCTTGGGGTGGAGAGGGGTGATAGCGGTATAAAGGGGAGGGTAGTGTCTTGTGTTCTGTGTCTTGTGTCTACTGTTTGTGGGTAAGTGTGTCTGTTTAGTGTTCAGCCATGAGCGAATGGCGGTGCGGGCTCGATGGACCTGGTGGTCTGCTCTCGCACCTACTTTCTATGTTTCTATGTTTCTATGATTATGATTATGACACCAAGCCAATGAACATACTAACCTGTAAACCACCTTGTCTTTTCAGATGAGAGGGAGAAGAGGCGGCAGGAACGAGCTGCCAGAGGAGGTAGCTGTGGCAGGTACTGTAACAACATGTAACATACATAGAGCATAGAACAGTGCAGCACAGGAACAGGGCCTGTGACCCACAATGTTTGTACCGGACATGTTGTCAAGTTAAACTGATCTCCTCTGCCCGTATCTGATCCGTCTCCCCCTCCATTCCCTGCATATCCACGTGCCTATCTAAAAGCCTCTTAAACGCCACTATCGTATCTGCCTCCACCACCACCCCTGGCAGTGTGTCCAAACACCCACCACCCTCTGTGTAAACAAACTTGCCCCCAAACACCTCCATTAAACGTTACCCCTCTCACCACATAGCTCTGCTCTTTAATGTTTGACATTAAGAGCCTGTCCCACTGTACGAGCTAATTCAAGAGCTCTCCCAAGTTTAAAAAAAAATCACACTCATGGAAGCACGTAGAATGTACGTCGGAGCTCGGGGGCGTTTCTTGGCGGCTCTTAACGCTAGCGGCAGGTACTCGGGAAATGTGATAATCTCGTGAAGATTTGTGAAGATTTTTCAACATGTTGAAAAATGCCCACAAGAGCCCCGAGTACCTGCAAGCGGCCATTACCGTAATTCTCTGAGTTCGAATCGGGGAAACTCGGGAGAACTCTTTGAATTACCTCGTACAGTGGGACAGCCCACTCTGGTTGAGGGCGGGCCATGGAGAGGCAGTCGGGCCACAGAGAACAAAGGGGATCTGGCATGTGTGTGGGGAGGGGAGCAAGTACAAAGGGGGACCAACATGACTCTAATGAGGTGTAACCTTTGTAACATTGTTGGCTGCAGAAACATGGCGACTCTTAGAATAAGCTGGATACAAAATGCTGGAGTAACTCAGCGGGACAGGCAGCATCTTTGGAGAGAAGGGATGGGTAACGTTTCAGGTCGAGACCCTTCTTCACTATGAAGAAGGGTCTCGACCTGAAACGTCGCCCATTCCTTCTCTCCAGAAATGCTGCCTCACCCTCCGAGTTATTCCAACATTTTGTATCTACCTTCGATTTAAACCAGCGCTTTCTTGCACAGACTCTTTGGATAATTTGTCCAACGAGTACTGCATGCAAAACCTCACTGTACCTCAGACATGTGAGTTTAAAGTACCATTGATTTTACGGCATGGGTCAAAGATTCTGAATTTTATATACTTCTATCAAGTCTCCCTTCAACCTCCAACGTTGCAAAAAAAAAAAACAAAAAGAAAATCCAAGTCTATGCAATTTCTCCCTGTGGCTGAAACCCTCTAAACCGGGCAGCATTGTGGTTAAAATACTAATCCAGGTTGAATCTGAAGAAGGGTCTCGATGCCGAAACGTCACCTATTCTTTCTCCCCAGAGGTGCTGCCTGTTACGATGAGACAGGATGTCCCGCTCAGTTACTCCAGCATTTTGTGTCTGGCATTACGATGTGACGTCCTCTGCAGCCTTTCCAAAATTTCCACATCTTTCCTGTAATGAGATGACAAGAACTTCCTGTAATACTCCAAATGAGACGTATGCAAAGTCCAATGGAGCTACATCATGACTTCCTGATTCCTAAATCCAATGCCACAATCGATGAAAGCAAGCATATCATACTTGTGTGATTCAAAGATACTTTGCATCACACACTCTAGGTCGCTAGAAAACACTATTATTTTGTTGATATTGAGGGAGAGTTTGTTGTCTTAACGCTAAGCTTCCTACCCCCTGCATTCCATACTAACGTGCATTTTCTCAACGGTATGGACATTGACCTCCAATTTCAGGTACTCTTTGCTTTCTCCCTCCTTCCCCTCCCCTTCCTAGCTCTCACACAGCCTACTGTCTCCGCATCTTCCTTTCGTTCCCCCCCCCACACCCTCCCCCCACATCAGTCTGATGAAGGGTCTCGACCCGAAACATCGCCTATTTCCTTCGCTCGATAGATGCTGCCTCACCCGCTGAGTTTCTCCAGCATTTTTGTCTAAACCTTCAATTATTCCAGCATCTGCAGTTCTTGCTTATGCATTTTATTACTGATAAGACATTTCAGCGATCTGGATCAGGGGACAAGGTTGGACCGCAGCTTCAAGTCATTCCGCAGCTTCTTGTAACAACGCTGGCGGAATAGATTAGCGACCAAAGAGCAGTTCCCCCAACATTGTGGCCCGTCCCATCAGTAGAGTCGTGCATGCAATACACAAACTTGAACCAACACCCAACAAGGCGGCACGGTGGCGCAGCGGTAGAGTTGCTGCCTCGCCGCGCCGGAAACCCGGCTTCCATCCCGACTATTGGTGCTGTCTGTACGGAGTTTGAACGTTCCCTCCGAAACCTGCGTGAGATTTCTCCGGGAGGTAGCAGATCTACCAGCTGCGCCACCGTGCCGCCTTCATTGGTGTTGGTATCATATTCAACATAGACGTTGTGGGCTGAAGGGAGTGTTCTTCTGCTGTGCTGTACGTTCTACTTTCACCGAAACAGGCCCTTCGGCCCACCATGTCCATGCTGAACACGATGCCAAGCTAATCTAATCTAATCTCTCTGCCTGCACATCATCCATATCCCTCCATTCCCTGCATATCCATCTAAGAGCCTATTAATCACAGCCATTGAATCTGCCTCCACCACTAGTCCCTGGCAGTGGATTCCAAGCACCCACACCTTCGGTGTAAAAAACCTGTCCCACACATGCTCCTCTCACTGTTGCTCCTCTCACTTTAAAGCTATGCCCTCTAGTCCTTGACATTTCCACGCTGGGATAAAGATTCTGACTGTCTACCCCATCTATGCCCCTCATCACTTTATATACTTCCATCGCTCTTCCCTCAACTTCCCATCCCTCTCTTTGCACTACCTCCTGTATTTGAGTTTGTGCCGCTTGTATCTCTGTGGGACAATATCTGATCTGACTGGATTTTCAATGCAAAGCTTTTCAATGTACCTCGGTACACGTGACATTAATAAAGATAAACCTCAAGCATATCTTTCCCTTGCGCCCGACCCTCCCACTCCACTCCCTGAGAATGAGCAAAGAAGATAGAAACATAGAAACATAGAAATTAGGTGCAGGAGTAGGCCATTCGGCCCTTTGATCCTGCACCGCCATTCAATATGATCATGGCTGATCATCCAACTCAGTATCCCGTACCTGCCTTCTCTCCATA
Source organism: Leucoraja erinaceus (assembly GCF_028641065.1). NCBI lineage: Eukaryota > Metazoa > Chordata > Chondrichthyes > Rajiformes > Rajidae > Leucoraja > Leucoraja erinaceus. The sequence goes on from NC_073381.1 coordinate 91,823,144, forward strand.
CCCTCTGATCCCCTTAGCCACAAGGGCCTCATCTAACTCCCTCTTAAATATAGACAATGAACTGGCCTCGATTCAATTGCGGGTGCTGTCTGTACGGAGTTTGCACGTTCTTCCCGTGGGTTTTCTCCGAGATCTTTGGGTTTTCCCCCCCACACTCCAAAGACGTACATGTTTGCAGGTTAATTGGCTTGGTGTATGTGTAAATTGTCCTCAGTGTGTGTGTGTGTGTGTAGGATAGTTAATGTGCGGGGATCGCTGGTTGGCACGGCCGCTGAAGGGCCTGTTTCCACGCTGTATCTCTAAATTAAACTAAAACTGATTGAAAACTAAGTATTATTAGTAGCCACGAACAACACTCCGATAGGATACTGTGGTTCAGGTTGACACGTAATCATGGCTTGGGTTTTTGCGCATTCCTGAGGTTAAGATGCTCCGTTGGATCAGAAGAGGCGGCGCAGCGGCAGAGTTGCTGCCCAACAGCGCCGGAGACCCGGGTTCGATCCTGACTACGGACACTGTCTGTACGGAGTCTGTGCGTTCTCCTCATGACCGTGTGGGTTTTGCTCCGGGTGCTCCGGTTTCCTCCCACACTCCAAAACCGCACAGGTTTGTAGGTTAATTAATTAACCATCCCTAGCGTGTAGGATAGTGCTGGCATACTGGTCAGCACGGACTCGGTGGGCCAAAGGTCCTGTTTCCACGCCGTATCTCCCAAGTCTGAAGGCTGAAGAGTCAATCAGCCTGCGCTTTGAATCTCATTCTGGCCTCCAGAGTTGAGAATTCCAAAAATTCACAAGAGTGCCAGAGACCCGGGTTCAACCTCCAGGAGAAGAAATTCCTCGTTATCTCTGCCCTTAACCGCCACCTTTTTAGTTGGATGAGATAATAAGCAGAAGCCCTGTCTACACACGGAATTGGGAAGTAAAAATCGAGCGAAACATACAAAGTGTTGGAGGAAATAGGTGGCGCAGCTAGTGCCTCACAGCGCGAAAGACACGGGTTTGATCCTGACCACGGGTGCTGTTTGTGTGGAGTTTGCTCGTTCTCCCTGTGACAGCGTGGGTTTTCCATGGGTGCTCCGGTTTCCTCCCACACTCCAAAGACGTGTGGATTTGTAGGTTAATTGGCTTCTGTAATTGTGAGTCAGATATGTATGAAATACTGCTAGTACACAGGGTGATCACTGGTCATCGTGGACTGGTGAGCTGAAGGGCCTGTCTCTATTCATCAGTCAATGAAAGTAAGCATACAGGTACAGCAGGCAGTGAAGAAAGTGAATGGCATGTTGGCCTTCATAACAAGAGGATTTGAGTATAGGGGCAAAGAGGTCATTCTGCAGTTGTCCAGGGCCCTGGTGAGACCACAACTGGAGTATTGTGTGCAGTTTTGGTCTTCAAATTTGAGGAAAGTCATTCTTGCTATTGAGTGGGTGCAGCGTAGGTTCACAAGGTTAATTCCCGGGATGGCGGGACTGTCATATGCTGAGAGAATGGATCAGCTGGGCATGTATATATGATCATATTGAATGGCGGTGCAGGCTCGAAGGGCCGAATGGCCTACTCCTGCACCTAATTTCTATGTTTCTATGTTTCTATGTATACTCTGGAATTGAAAAGGATGAGAGGGGATCTTATTGAAACATATAAAATTGTTGAAGATTTTGACACGCTAGAGGCAGGAAACATGGTCCCGATGTTGGGGGAGTCCAGAACCAGGGGCCACAGTTTAAGAATAATGGGTAAGTAATTTAGAACAGAGACGAGGAAACACTTTTTCACACAGAGACTTGTGAGTGTGGAATTCTCTGCCTCAGAGGGCAGTGGAGGCCGGTTCTCTGGATGCTTTCAAGAGAGAGCTAGATCGGGCTCTTGAAGATAGTGGAGTCAGGGGATATGGGGAGAAGGCAGGAATGGGGTACTGATTGGGGATGATCAGTCATGCATCCGTCCACTCACACAAGACATAACATATGCTAATTATATTACATACATCACACTGCTCCCCCTTTCGCTTGGAGGCAGGTAACACCATTATACATTACACTTATAGAAACATATAACATTCTTAAAGGATTGGACAGGCTGGATGCAGGAAAAATGTTCCTGCTGTTGGGGGGGGGGAGTCCAGAACCAGGGGTCACCGTTTAAGAATAAGGGGTCGGCCATTTAGGACTGAGATGAGGAAAAACGTATTCACTCAGAGAGTTGAGAATCTGTGGAATTCTCTGCCACAGAGGGCAGTGGAGGGCAACTCACTGGATGTTTTCAAGAGAGAGTTAGATTTAGCTCTTAGGGCTAAAGGAATCAAGGGATATGGGGAGCAGAGCAGGAATGGGGTACTGATTTTGGATGATCAGCCATGATCATATTGAATGGCGGGTTTGGCTCAAAGGGCCGAATGGCCTACTCCTGCACCTATTATTCTATGTGTCTATGTGTCACTTATTGCTGGCAGTTGCATCATGCAGTCTGATGCGTGCTGTGGTTGGGCCATGTTCCAGGAGTGAGCTTATGTTGTGATTATTTAGCAATGCCTCACATGGCTAGGGAAAGCGTACAGTCCTGACTGGATGGAGAGTGGAGAGAGGCGGGCAGGTAGCAGGAAGCCGTCAGTGGAACCGTTCCCTCAGACACGGGCTGGTGCACGTAATACAAACATGGTGGTGGGTGGGTTTGGGGGGGGGGGGAAGAGGTCACCGTTGCACATTTAGTTTAGTTTACGGTGGACACAAATGCTGCGGGGAGTAACTGCGCGGGGACAGGCAGCATCTGTGGAGAGAAGGAATGGGGGACGTTTGGGGTCGAGACCTTTGTTTAGTTTAGAGATACAGCGTGGAAACAGGCCGTTTTCGCCCACTGAGTCCGCGCCGACCAGCGGTCCCCACATGCTAGCACTGTCCAGCACAATTCTACAATTTTTGCAATTTTACTGAGGCCAATTTACCTACAAACCTGCACGACTTTGGAGTGTGGGCGGGAACCTGGGCTCCTGGAGAAAACCCACGCAGTCACAGGAACCCACCTAACACAGAGGGATCCTTCTCTCCAGAGATAGACAGAAAACGCTGGAGTAACTCAGCGGGTCGGGCAGCATCCCTGGAGAGAAGGAATGGGGTCGAGACCCTTCTTCAGTCGCTCTCCTTCCCCTCCAGAGCTGGAGTAACCCGCTGAGTTACTCCAGCATATTGTGTCTGCCTTTGGTGTCATTTGATGGCCAAGCCTAACACCTCATAGGTCATATCTGCTGACTCAGCTGCAGCCTCAAGCAACTTTCCGACACTTGGGAGCTGCGGGAAATCCCCGCCTAGCGTGGAAAGCTCGGATGACCACTTGTTTGGTCGCTTGCATGCCACAAGTACGCAGGGCTGGAGATTAGATGACAGGAAGACTCAGTCACTAATCCATTAGTTGCAACGCTCACTCCTGAGTCAAGGGTTCCAGCACCAGGCTAGACATTAAAATCAATTGTCCATTGATCATATACTATTGTAACAATGACTCAGGGAACAGCTACTTCCCCTCTGTTTCTGAATGGCCCTAGGGTACTGTCCGATACTATTACTCTATTGCTTCAGAAGATCGCATTGTGTGGGAGACAATGTGGGGAGTTCAGAGATGGTTGAATCTTTATTGCTGACCAATTGTTTTGGGCCTAGTGTCAGGATGTATCACAGCCTGGTTTGGGAACAGCTCTGCCCAACACCGCAATAAACTGCAGAGAGTTGTGGATGTAGCCCAGTCCGTCACACACACAGACCAGACTCCCCACCATCGACTCCATCTACACTTCACGCTGCCCCGGGAAATCAGCTGACACAATCAAAGACTTGTCCCACCCCGGCCATTCCTTCTTCTCCCATCTCCCATCCGGCAGAAGGTACAGAAGCTTGAAAGCGTGCACCACCAGACTCAGGAACAGCTTCTTCCCCTCTGTTATCAGGCTTCTGAACGGCCCTTCCATAAGCTAGGGTACTGTCCGATTCACCTCTACCCCATTGCGGACATTGGACTTTGTCTGTGGAACTGGTGCACTACAATGCTGAGAACTATATTCTGCACTCTGTATCTTCCCCTTTGCTCTACCTATTGTACTTGAGTTTGACTTGATTGCATTTATGTGTAGCATTATCTGATTTTCACACAAAACAAAGCTTTTCACTGTACCTCGACACACGTGACAATAGTGAACCTAAACCTTATTTTGAATGATCTATCGAACTAAGTGGGAGAGAGAGAGACACAGGAGAGAAAACGAGGGAATGAGTGGGTGAAAAGAAATGTTGATGGAGTTCCACAGCATGGAAACAGGCCCTTCAGCCCAACTTGCCCACGCGATCAAGATGCCCCATCTACTCTCTCCCCGTTTACCCAAGTTTGGTCCATATCCCTCGAAACCTTCCCTATCCATGTACCTGTCCGCGTATTTGAACCACCTGCCTCAACTACACCCTCTGGCAGCTTGTTCCACACACACACCGTGTGAAAATGTTGCCCCTCGGATTCCTGTTAAATCTTTCTAATCTCACCTTAAACCGAGGGGAAGAGGGAAGGAATTAAAAAAAGAGGGAAGGGGGGAAGAAAAATTGAAAGAGGGAAAAGAACAAATGAAAGTAAGGAAGACACAAAGCTTCAGGGAGAGGTCAGGCAGGAGAGGAATTTACTCCTTGGAGTGCAGGAGGATAATAATAATAATAATAATAATAATTTTATTTATAGAGCACTTTAAAAACAAACATAGCTGCAACAAAGTGCTGTACATCACTAATCATTGACAAAAAAGTTAATACACACCAAAAATAACAATCAAAAGAAATAGTAGGAAAAGACATGTAAAATAAAGAAACATCAAAAACACCACAAACAGAAGCAAAGCCTCAGGCATGGTCAAAAGCCAGGGAGTACAAATGTGTTTTAACACTGGATTTGAAGATGGACAGTGAGGGGGCCTGTCTGATGTGCAACGGCAGGGTGTTCCAGAGTGCCGGAGCAGCAACAGAGAAGGCTCTATCCCCTCTGAGCCTCCGACTAGACCTCGGTACCTCCAGGAGCAGCTGACCAGCTGACCTGAGGGACCGGGCAGGAGCGTATGGGTGGAGCAGCTCAGAGAGGTAAGGCGGGGCGAGCCCATTCAGAGATTTAAAAACAAATAACAGTATCTTAAAATGAACCCGAAAGTGCACCGGGAGCCAGTGTAGGGAGGCCAGAATTGGCGATATGTGCTCCCTCTTTCGAGTCCCTGTTAAAAGGCGAGCAGCAGCATTCTGAACCAACTGGAGACGAGCCAGTGAAGAACGAGCAACACCAAAATAGAGCGCGTTACAGTAATCCAGCCTAGATGTAATAAAGGCATGGATTACTGTCTCAAAATGCTGCCGCTCGAGAATGGGCTTCACCTTCGCCAGCTTCCTTAGGTGAAAGAAGCTGGACTTAACCACCGCGCATATTTGACGATCTAATTTAAAGTCACTGTCCATCCTAAAACCCAGGCTCACAACTGTTGGCTTCACGTACCTTGACAATGGACCTAAATCAACAAATGGAGGGTGAGGAGTTATCTTAGAGAGGTGTATTAAATCATGAGAGGAATAGATTTAGTTTAGAGATGCAGAGATACTGCGCGGAAACAGGCCCTTCGGCCCACCGAGTCCGCACCGACCAGCGATCCCCGCACACTAACTCTATCCTACACACACCAGGGACAATTTACACATACACCAAACCAATTAACCTACAAACCTGTACGCCTTTGAGGAAAGTGAAGATCCCAGAGAAAACCCACATGGTCTTTATTAGAACGTAACAAGCTCCGTACAGGCAGCGCCCGTAGTCAGGATCAAACCCGGGTCTCTGGCGCTGTAAGGCAGCAACTCTACCGCTGCGCCACCGTGACCGCCTTAAATATAGGGCGAATATTGGATAGGGTGAATGCGCGGTCTTTTATTCTGGGGGAGAAGAGTCGAGAACCAGTGGGCATAGGTTTAAAGTGAGTGGGGAAAAGATTGAATAGGAATCTGAGGGGCAACCTTTTCACACAGAGTGTGGTTGGTGTATGGAACCAGCCGCCAGAGGAGGTTGTTGAGGTTGGTACTAGAACTGTGTTTAAAAGGCACTTGGACAGGTACATGAATAGAAAGGTTTAGTTTAGAGTAGTGTATTATTCGCATTTACCGCAGTGAAGTGAAAAGCAACTTTTGATCAGTGTGGGAATGTGAAGGGGAGGTAAAGTGCTCGAGGCAGGTACAATAACATCATTTAAAAGACGCCTGGACAGGCACAAGGATAGGAAAGGTTTAGAGGGATATGGACCAAACGTGGGCTGGTGGGATTAGCGTGGATATGGCATGGACTAGTTGGGCCGAAGGGCCAACTGATGTAGGATTCAACGACTCCAAGTGAAGAGAAGTTAAAGGCAGATTTGGGTTTGAATACATACGGAGATACAGTCAGAGCTGTGAAAGACCATTGTTCATAAGGTCATGTCATAGGTGATAGGAGTAGAATTAGGCCATTCGGCCCATCAAGTCTATTCCACCATTCAATCATGGCTGCTCTATCTCTCCTAACCCCATTCTCCTGCCTTCTCCCCATAGCCCCTGACACCCGTACTAATCAAGAATCTATCTATCTCTGCCTTTAAAATTATTCACTGACTTGGCCTCCAGTTGCTGGCTCAGAGATTCACACGGGCATGGGGAAAACGCAGAGATCCTTCCACTGTGTCCGACCCAGCCTGATCTCTAATGAATGCCGGGTCAAGCTGTCTGAGGTCAAAGGTCTTCCTTCGCTGCCCCAGAAGGTCATGGTGTTGCTGGGGGGTCAAATGCCACCCAGGGAGGGACTGTGTCTCTGTCTGTGGCCATGCTGGGAGCAGGCTGGTTTTAAATCATACCGAGGGCTCAGTATCTTCTCATGAAGTGTGTCTTTGAAAGGCCCAGTTCCATGAGCAAGCCTAGGCCGAGCAGTCTCTCCCTCCATCCATATTTTGTCAGGACCTATTATTTGGTTTTGTTTTAATTCTACTCTTGGAGAAGCAGGGTCGGAAACAGGCCCTTCGGCCCATCGAGTCCGTGCTGACCAACGATTACCTCATACACCAGTTCTAGCGTACACACTAGGGACAATTTACCGTGGCCACTCAACCTATAAGCCTGCACGTCTGTGGAATGTGAAACTGGAGCACCTGGAGGAAACCAAGGCGGTCACAGGAGAACGTGCAAACTCCGTACAGACAGCACCCGTGGTCAGGATCGAACCTGGGTCTCTGGCGCTGTAAGGGGGCAAATCTACCGCTGCATTACTGTGTGAAATGTACATAGTGAAGTGTTTTATTTAAATTATCTCTTCCTCTCCCTCCACGGGCGGCAGGTCACGCAGCAGCAGAGTTGCTGCCTCACAGCGCTAGAGACCCGGGTTCCATCCGGTAGGCGGCGCGACTCTCGTCAGCAGCAGCCTCTGCAGCCCGTCCGCGTTTTTATTATTTTTTGTCTATGTTTCCATGTAGTTTTTTGTTATTTTTTGTTGGGGTGTGTGTGTGCGGGGGGGGGGGTGGGGTGGGAGGGAGGGGGTAACTTCTAAATCTCTCCCTGCACGGGAGACCCGACCTTTTCTTGTCGGGTCTCCGTTGTCGTTGGGGCTGCAATGAGGAGCGGCCTCCAACAGGAGAAGACCGGGGGCTCTGGTGCCGATGACTTACCGTCACCATCGCGGAGCTGGCCGAGTCCGGAGTGGGTGGAGCGGTGGTTGAGCGCTGCCGCTGCTGCGGCCCGACCTCCGGAGATTCGGAGGCTGCAACTGCGGGTCTGGCGGATGGCGGCACCGGGAGCCCACGGGTCCCTGGAGGGAGACCGCTTTTCAGGGCTCCTGCAACAGCGTCTTCTCCCGCCCTAGTTGCGGGGTCGAAGAGCTCCTGGAGCGGGGCCTAACATCACCGCCCCACGCGGCTTGGAATGGCCGCGGGACTCTGCGAGCGCACGCCGGGGGCTCTAACATCAAGACCCGGTGTGCGACCTCGCACCACCCGGCGTGGCTTTAATGGCCGTGGGACAATCGCCATCACCAGCCGGGGGCTTTGACTTTGACTCTGACATCGGGGGGGGGGAGAGTGCAGTGGAGAGATAAGTTTTTTTTTGGCCTTCCATCACAGCTATGTGATGGATGTTTATGTAAAATGTAAATTATGTTGTGTCTGGGGTCTATTTTGTTTGTAATGTATGGCTGCAGAAACGGCATTTCGTTTGGACCTCAAGGGGTCCAAATGACAATTAAATTGACTCTTGACTCTTGACTCTTTTGACTCATCCTGACCTCGGGTGCTGTCTGTGCGTGGGCTTTGCACGTTCCTCCCGTGACCGCGTGGGTTTCCTCCGGGTGCTCCGGTTCCCCCCCCTCACGTGCCAAAGACTTGCCGGCTTGCAGGTGGATTGACTTCTATAAATTGCGCCAAATGTGTTAGGACGTACGAGCAGCGTGTACGGGTGATCGGCGATCAGCATGAACTCAGTGGGCCGAGGGTCCTGGTTCCACGCCGTACCTCCAAGGTTACGGTGCTCCCAATCTCCCATATCCCAACTTACCCCATGCTGCTTCCTGGCTGTGATTCTTTAGTGGTCTTGTGCACATTGTTGGTGAGGCTGCAACTTGGAGTGTAGCGTTCGGCGATGGTCGCCCTGCTAAAAGATGTCGGGAGCCGAGATGATTCACAAAGATGGTGCTGGTACTCGAAGTCCTGAGCTATTGGGACAAGTTGGGCAGGCTCGGAATTTATTCCTTGGAGCGCAGGAGGACGAGGGGTGATCTTATAGTGTATAAGAATGGATGGGGACTGGACTTTGTGCCTTCCCCCACAGTGGGAACCATTGTGGGGGGATGTTTTTATGTTTGAATGTTAAACCTCTTCTTTAATGCTATGTTGTATTTTTATTAGTGTGCTGTAAGGACATAGAAATATAGAAACATAGACAATAGGTGCAGGAATGGGCCATTCGGCCCTTCGAGCCTGCACCGCCATTCGATATGATCATGGCTGATCATCCAACTCAGTATCCTGTACCTGCCTTCTCTCCATAACCCCCTGATCCCTTTAGTCACAAGGGCCACATCTAACTCCCGCTTAAATATAGCCAATGAACTGGCCTCAACTACCTTCTGTGGCAGAGAATTCCAGAGATTCACCACTCTCTGTGTGAAAAATTTTTTCCTCATCTCGGTCCTAAAAGATTTCCCCCTTATCCTTAAACTGTGACCCCTTGTTCTGGACTTCCCCAACATCGGGAACAATCTTCCTGCATCTAGCCTGTCCAACCGCTTAAGAATTTTGTACGTTTCTATAAGATCCCCCCTCAATCTTCTAAATTCTAGCGAGTACAAGCCGAGTCTATCCAGTCTTTCTTCATATGAAAGTCCTGACATCCCAGGAATCAGTCTGGTGAACCTTCTCTGTACTCCGTAGAAGGAGTGGATGACGTCAGACTGAAGAGTGGATCCGTCTCAGAATGAAGAAGGGTCCCGACCCGAAACGTCACCCATTCCTTCTCTCTGCCTGTCCCGCTGAGTTACTCCAGCTTTTTTGTGTGTAGTTTTGGGATACAGTTGCATTTAGATGCCAGACACAATGACGTGGAGTATGGCTGGGGGTTGGATGTTGTATATGCTTCCTGCCTCCGTTGTGTTAATGATGAACACAGGAGCAACACGTTTGATGGCGTATGTAATCACTCTTTCCCTTACACATGCCTCAGGTTGGTGACATCACTTCAGCCGAAGCTGAGCCAACGAATGCAATTTGTGAATGAGAAAGAGAGGAGCCAAACCATGACTCAAGTGTTCTCGGCTCATGGAAGGAAGCCATTTTGCCTGACACGTGGTCGTGGAATCTTAGATTCAAACAGCACAGAAACAGACCTATCGGCCCTAGACCCCCGTGCAGGCCAAGATGGCCCATCCAATCGAGAGACATTCGTCTGCGTTTGCCCCATGTCCCTCCAAAACTCAGTGGGTCAAATTGTAGAAACAAAGAACTGCAGATGCTGGTTCATACCAAAGGAAGACACAAAGTGTCGGAGTAACACAGTGGGCCAGGCAGCATCGCTGGAGAAACCATGGAGAAAGCATGGAGGAACAAAATGGAGACATCATGAGAGGAATAGATCGGGTCGATGCTCAGAGTATCGTGCCCGGAGCAGGTGAAATGAGGACATAGAATTAAGGTGAAGATTGAGGGGGGATCTTATAGAAACTTACAAAATTCTTAAGGGGTTGGACAGGCTCGATGCAGGAACATTGTTCCCGATGTTGGGGAAGTCCAGAACAAGGGGGTCACAGTTTAAGGATAAGGGGGAAATCTTTTAGGACCAAGATGAGAAAAATATTTTTTTACACAGAGAGTGGTGAATCTCTGGAACTCTCTGCCACAGAAGGTAGTTGAGGCCAGTTCATTGGCTATATTTAAGAGGGAGTTAGATGTGGCCCTTGTGGCTAAAGGGATCAGGGGGTATGGAGAGAAGGCAGGTACAGGATACTGAGTTGGATGATCAGCCATGATCATATTGAATGGCGGTGCAGGCTCGAAGGGCTGAATGGCCTACTCCTGCACCTATTTTCTATGTTTCTATGTTTTACTGTATCCGTTGTTCAAGACGTGGATTCTTACACATCGGCGAGACCAAACGCAGACTGGGCGATCGTTTCAGGAACATCTTCGCTCACCCGCGTGGATCAACCTGATCTCCCGGTTGCCAAACACTTTAATTTCCTTTATCATCATTACTTTTTTGCATATCTTGCATTCATTTATTCTTTACCTCTCCACATCACCGTCTATATCTCTCGTTTCCCTTATCCCTAACCAGTCTGAAGAAGGGTCTCGGCCCGAAACGTCACCTGTTCCTTCTCACCAGAGATGCTGCCTGTCCCGCTGAGTTCCTCCAGCTTTTTTGTGTGTAGTTTTGGGATACAGTTGCATTTAGATGCCAGACACAATGACGTGGAGTATGGCTGGGGGTTGGATGTTGTACATGCTTCCTGCCTCCGTTGTGTTAACGATGAACACAGGGGCAACACGTTTGATGGCGTATGTAATCACTCTTTCCCTTACACATGCCTCAGGTTGGTGACCTCGCTTCAGCCGAAGCTGAGCCAACGAATGCAATTTGTGAATGAGAAAGAGAGGAGCCAAACCATGACTCAAGTGTTCTCGGCTCATGGACGGAAGCCATTTTGCCTGACACGTGGTCGTGGAATCTTAGGTCTGTTTCTGTGCTGTTTGAATCTATCGGCCCTAGTCCCCCGTGCAGGCCAAGATGGCCCATCCAATCGAGAGACATTCGCCTGCGTTTGCCCCATGTCCCTCCAAAACTCAGTGGGTCAAATTGTAGAAACAAAGAACTGCAGATGCTGGTTCATACCAAAGGAAGACACAAAGTGCCGGAGTAACACAGTGGGCCAGGCAGCATCGCTGGAGAAACCATGGAGAAAGCATGGAGGAACAAAAATGGAGACATCATGAGAGGAATTCAGATTCAGATTCAGATTCAATTTTAATTGTCATTGTCAGTGTACAGTACAGAGACAACTGTATTACAGCATTACAGAGACAACGAAATGCATTAGAGACAATGAAATGCAACGAAAGGAATAGATCGGGTCGATGCTCAGAGTATCGTGCCCAGAGTAGGGGAATCGAGCAGAGAGGACATAGGTTTAAGGTGAAGGGGAAAAAGATTTAATAGGAATCTGAGGGGTAACTTGTTCACACAAAGGGTGGTGGGTGTATGGAACAAGCTGCCAGAGGAGGTAGTTGAGGCTGGGACTATCCCATCGTTTAAGAAACAGTTAGACAGGTACACGGATAGGACAAGTTTAGAGGGATAGGGAGCAAACATTGGCAGGTGGGAGTAGTGTAGCTGGGCACGTTGGCCGGTGTGGGCAAGTTGGGCCGAAGGGGTTGTTTCCACACTGTATCACTCTATTACTATGATAGGGAGAAAAATTGGAGAAAACTGAGAAGAATTGAGAAATCTCTATTTTCTCTGAGATGCTGCCTGACCCGCTGTGTTACTCCAGTGTCTGTCTACCTCGTTGTGTTAGGCAGGATCACACAAAAAAGACCCAGGCTTCTGGATTAACTCAGCGTGCAAACAAAAAGACACAAAATGCTGGAGTAACTCTGACTTTGAATCTTTTTTTTCATAAACCGGCATCTGCGGTTCCATGTATCTGCAACCTAGTACAGCCTGAATATCCTTCACCATTCAGGGTACACCACGACAAAGGACAAAAAGGTTAGTCGTTCCAGCTGGAGATGGAAAAGTCACTTCCAAGTAAATGCAATCCCAGATTGCTCATCAATTCATGGAAGTAAGCAATTGACGCAGATCCATGCCCAGGCTTGTTGCCTCTGCAGGCACCGAAATCGCTGTCAAAACATGCGTGGGGCACAATTCCTTGGTGGCGCGTGCGCGCGCGCATGCACACACACGCGAGGCTTCGGCCGTGGGCCCTGTGGACGGTAACATCGGGAGCTGACCTGATTGTTGACCGACTCCGAACTCCAGCAACAGCAGCTTCATCCGCCTCGAATCGCGGGGCTTGAATCGGCCCGTTCCCGGGGCCTTTCATCGCCCGCCGGCGGCTTCAACATCGGGAGCCTCAATCGCCTCGATGCAGCAGTTTGATTTTAAGCCGCGCCGGGCGCTGAAAGGCCCCACGAACAGGCCAATTCAGCCCTTAGAAAGCGGCTGATATAGGTCAGATTATAAAACATGGGGGGGGGGGGGACATGTCCCCCCTGTCCCCCCTGTCCCCCCCCCCCAGGATTTCCGCCCCTGTGCCTCTGATAGGGAAGGTTTTAGCCTGTTTTACCTTCTCCCCAAAACCCACAAATGCAACTGCCCTGGTTGTTTCTGCCTGCTCCTGTCCTATGGAAATGATTTCCACCTACCTCGACTCCATCCCATCTCCCTTGATCCAATCTCTATGTCGAAAATACCTCACATGCCCTTCGTCTCTTTAATGACTTCCGATTTCTGAGCCCCCACTCCCTCATCTTTACTATGGACCTTCAGTC